>NC_138198.1:16645742-16847742 GCF_964194105.1 Spermophilus citellus | reverse complement strand
CACAATTCAAACCAAAACACTGCCACATGGCCCTCATCTTCTTCCATATAGACACTCATCATAACCTCTGGCTGGAGGTTTCCATGAGGGGCACAGCCCAAGACAGTGTCCACAATAAGCTCCCTTGCCTCTCATTTGCCTAATGTCAGGGTGGACTGGACACCCTTCCTGTGGACCTGGAGTGATCAAATAGGCCTGCCTTTAATACTGCTCTACTTCTCCAATTGGAGGCCTACTGACTGCCGGGTATAGATTCTTTGTGTGAACTGGAGTCATGAGAAAACCCAAGCACCTATGGGCTAGCCTCTGCATGGCTTTGAAGGACTCATTTGACACAAAGGATCCCTATTCTCACTTGATGGAGGTCAGGAACCTTACAGAGGAAGGCGAGAGACCTCATCCACGATGACTGCTTTTGTGCCAGTTTGGCTTTGGATGCACGCATGGGATCTTTCTTTGGATCCACCAGGTGCTGACAATCTAAGCCACAGCCTCACACAGGGCCAAGAGGCTGATTCAGACACATCCCTTTGCAAAGCAATTAAGCAAAGAGCCACAGGTGATGCCCATTCATTTCCATTTGAAAACTGTTTTCTTCAGGCTTCACAAAGGGGTGCCCTGAGGCAAAGGCCTTCCTGACATTCAGGGCCACAAAAGGATAGGTAAGCCAAAGGCCCAAAGCAGGCTTTCTCCAGGGAGACTTTACTGGTCACACTGATATCTGAGTTTTCTGAGATGCTCACCATTCCTTTCAACTATCCAGTACATGGCCATGTCACCGAGCTTGGAGGTGGTACATATCTTGGACACAAAAACATGAGCCTATTCTGGAGAGTGGCCAGAATTCAGGAAGAAAACAGGAACTTAGGAAGATAGTAGGTGTTGCCCATCCATAAGGCAAGCCGCAGTCCATTCATGTATTGGGCAGGATGAATGCTGGGAAGCTTTCTACTAGACAGGACACATCCATTGATGCATTCTCTTTTCTAATGTCTACAACCAGGGACACAGTGGGATACACAAACATAGAAATACTTGCCTTGTCAAAAGCCTTACTAGAAACAGTCCACTCCAAACCAAACAAACCGCCTTTCCTACCTATTCTCAGAACATGAGACAAAACCACAAACTCACACCCACACCCACAAAGGCACCTCCTTCCAAGTTGGTCTGTGACTACCCGGAGTGTCGTCTGACTGGTGGGCCATACTATGTTCCCCCGAAAGGGCCTGTCCTGTCTCACATCTGGCCTCCTTGGCCAACTCTGTGAAGTTGTCAGGAGCCAGCGGTGAGCCACTACCTGCTTTCTCAGGAAAGGCCCCTCTGCAGAGCTTTCCTGGCATTTGGCAATCCTCACCTCAGAGGGTACCAAGAAAGACTGACTCTGTCCTTGGTAAATCCAAACAAGTGAGCCCACTGGGACTGGGACTGGGACTGGCTCTGGGTGCCTGGCTTCCTGGATCCCAAGTTCAGAGAGTTCCATCACCAAGGAAGTGAGGTGAGGTCACTTCCTTCAGGAACTGAATGAGGTCACTGCCTTGGCAACCACTGTGTCCTATCAGTTGCTTCCAAGGCTCCCATGAGATGGAGGCTGCCCCTCCTTCCTGTGACACTTTCACAAGTTAGAATGGAATATCAACCACAGGCACCAAGGAACAGCTCTCCACACAGGCCTGCTTTGGTCCATCTTGTCTACATGAAGAAGAGAGAGGCTCATTCAGACACATCCCTTCATCCTGACCAGGCTGTTTGCCATGGAAGATGACTTCTGCTCTCTCAGGTCCTTCATAGCTGCCTACATCTTCTCCAGGGATCATTTCTGCATGGACCTTTGAGGTTCTCAGCAGGTGGAAGATCCCCCACATTCCTGTATTGTAAGACCCACTCTGTCCCTGCTCTTCTGTAAAGTTAGATTGAGGGAAGAGTGTATGGTTAGGGTTAAGAACCTGTTTGATGTGGCTTAGGAATCACTCTGCTGGATGAAGAATGGTATTGGGAACCTGCGATATTTATAATAATATAGAGGTGAAATATATGTATGAAAACAGAAATCCAAGTAAGATTTGAAGGCCAGAAGGGCATTGGGCCCTTGATTGGGATACTTAGCTTTGAATGACTTTCTGCACAGATGTCTCAGATAAATCGATACACAATGGCATAGGACCTTGTACCTTGGATGATTGAATGTAGAAGAGAACATCCAGTCAAAAAGGGATAGTAGGTAGGATTAGGAAGAGAGTTGGTAAGTTTTGGAAGAAGAGTGAGTATGCAATTTGGACCAAAAGTTCTTTAGCAATAGGGTGTCGGTTAGAGAGTGAATGTAAACGTCAGCACATGTGAAGAGTCAGTCACAATGATGAACTGGGGAACATATGTAGGAAAGCAGATATCAATAGAGACATTAGGAAATCAGGCAAAGTATAAAGTGAGTGAGTGGATTAGACGTTTTCAACAGGGTTGAGGTTGAATATATCATCTTAGGAAGAAACAAATGTGTAGTCACCAATAGCATTGACATTTGAGAGCATTAGGCAACCTGGACAAGGATGTTTTTAGTAATCCATGCTCACTTTCCAATGAGGCTTTGGTGCAATCATAAGCGTGACCTTTGCATTTTGTGTCCAGAATATCACTGAGATAAAATGTATATGTAGATCAGGTGACATGAGTGTTTCTTCCACCATTTCTGGGAGTAATATGTTGAAGACATATAAATTAGCCTTTGGGGGTACAAATAGGTGTACCCTGGGTCTATGAATATAGAGATAATGCATGAATAGACCATACTGTGAATAAATAGTATAACAGGTTCCAATTTAAATAATGGATTGCATTGATATCTGAAAATATATAGGAAATCTAATATTGATACACAACCATTCATTCTAACCAGTTATACATCTAATGGTGATATTGGGGTTATGGTTTACCATGAAGGGGGTGTGAGTTTTGCTTCACAAGGGATTATGGAAATGGAAAAGAATGTGTTTGGAAAGAAGTCTCATGAAAAGACCAGTCAAGAAACGTGGAGGAATACATGTGTTCTGAAGTAGGAAGTGATTGAAAGGGAAATAAATGCCTAGAAATCTGTGAACTTGAGGATGAAATACATATCCTATGATGTGCATCAACTGAAGAAATAGTAATGTACCAGTGTTGAATAAAAATGAACATCAAAATACACATCATGTCCCATAGGAATCTACTTGCATTCATGTTAAACTGGGTCAGTTACTGTAGAAATATTAGGATTTCAGCACCAGGAAACAAATATGTATTTCAGGTGGATGACTATTTCTGAGAATAATCTTGTGAAAAGTTGATTATAAATCCACATATATGAACATGAATGAATTTAGGGAGTATATAATATGACACATACATTTCATATTTTGAAAAATCTGGAGAGTGTGTGTATGTGTGTGTGTGTGTATATATATATATATATATATATATATATATATATATATATATATATACACACAAAAGAAAAACACACACACAAACACAGACATTAAAGAGTAGAAATATATATGCCAATCGAAATTCATCATGAAATATTTATCATCCACAGATCCAAAAATATTTATTTTACTGAACATATATTTATGTATCATGTTGTTCAAGTGGGAAGCTCACCTGGAGGTTGAATTTTCAGTTCCAACAGCGTTTAGGAGGAGTGATCTCTTCTCACAGTTTGTATCTGCCAAGTCAGCCACCTCACAAGAATGGACGTGGGATAGGAGGTAGGATTCTATATGGGCATGTAAAAATGCATGATGCTGAATAGGCTACAGAGAAAGGGAGACAGGAATTCACATATTTGTTAACATTCAAAACACATGGAGAACTATTTCTATTAAATTGGACTAGATTTATAACACCTACCCTTTATAATGCCAAAGGCCAGTCCAACTATACACCAGGCCTGCTCTGAACTGCCTGTATTTCTATTCTGTTTGAGTTATTTTTCTCCATCATATTAGTATTCGTAGTCACAATCTAGTAGGGTATGGGTTAGTGTCAGGGATTCAGTATTTCGAACGGAAAATAGGAAAATGAATCCAATGTGTAGGCCAATATGTGCTACAAAAAAATCTTCCCACTCTCCTCCAGAACATTGCCTTGACATTACCTTCGCAATAAGTAAGACACAATTTGAGGAGAAGAGTTAGAAATGCTGTGAATACATATGTGGAATGGAAAATGCTCAGGAGTTCACAACCTTGGAGGTGGTAGACTAGTTTCCATGAGTAAGGGACAGGGTAAACACTCCACAAACGTGGAGCTCTGCTGGCCTAAAGACTTCGTGAGAAACTGCTTCTGAGGTTGGGCACTTGAAATATATGTTGTTGTCAGGAGCTTTAGCTTCCTTTGTAGTGAGACCATCCAACCAGGTCTGCATCTATGTGACCTGGAGGACATGGTTTCTGATTTTCCAATGAACATGAGGCAGAAGTGCTGAATTCTCTCTTTGCAGGTAAACTGTGGCCACTGGGGTCTAAGTGTCTCCCTGTGGGGACTGTGAAGCCATTTGGTCATCCTCCACTTTTCGTGGTGTTTCTTGCTGCTGCACTGGGAGTTTGGAATTTGCTTCAGGAAATACAAGGAGTTCAACTGGGACACAGTGCTGGAGGGAGTTCTGTCACGTGTGGTGGGTCAAGGTCCTAGGAGAATGCACCAGCCAGGCTTCTATCCCACAGAGCTTGCCCCCTTGACCATAGCAACCTGATTCTGAACACTGCCCTGAAACCTCTCCATATAACAAGATGCCTTTACATAGAAGGGTCTGCTCACTGCACCATGTCAGTCACAAGCCATTTGGAAGCCAATGGCAGATCCACATGGCCCCACCACAGATGTTTTATCACACACCTGCACACCACTGCTCTAGGCCCACTACTCAGCAGGCCCCAACTTACTGGCATCTCTGTTTTACACCATTTTCATGAAACCCAGTCAATCGAGGCACTGTCTGGTACACTCATGATCAGCAACAGGACATCCAAAGGTTCTCCAGTGCCACCTGGTCATGGGAATTTCAAAAATGTCATGGTATTTATCTAGCTAGCCATTTTTAAAGGATGAAGTTGGAGGCACTGTGGGTTTCCATTCCTTCAGGAACCATTAAATGGTGAGGAAGCTCATTTCAACGAAAGCTCTGGAGAACTCTCACAAACAAGGCTTCCCAAAGAGTGGCCAAAAGGTCACAGGAAGCCAGGCCCATTGAGGTCTACAATGTGAGGTCCACGTGTGTTTGGACTCTCCACGATGGCTGCCAGGTCTTTAAGAATAAAATCATGTGATATCCGGGCTGAGATTCCCAGTGCTCTGTGGAAAGCCAGCCTGGGCCTAGATCTCAGTTTCCAAGGGCGACTCTCATGCGTGGCCTCCTAACATCCCGACACAATTCACGGCAATACTTCTCTGAGGTCAGTTCCAGAACTCAGTCTCCAAGGGGAATCACACCAGAGTTCAAGCCCAGGTGGACCCAGTCATCTCTTCCCACTGCCACACCACAATTCAAACCAAAACACTGCCACATGGCCCTCATCTTCTTCCATATAGACACTCATCATAACCTCTGGCTGGAGGTTTCCATGAGGGGCACAGCCCAAGACAGTGTCCACAATAAGCTCCCTTGCCTCTCATTTGCCTAATGTCAGGGTGGACTGGACACCCTTCCTGTGGACCTGGAGTGATCAAATAGGCCTGCCTTTAATACTGCTCTACTTCTCCAATTGGAGGCCTACTGACTGCCGGGTATAGATTCTTTGTGTGAACTGGAGTCATGAGAAAACCCAAGCACCTATGGGCTAGCCTCTGCATGGCTTTGAAGGACTCATTTGACACAAAGGATCCCTATTCTCACTTGATGGAGGTCAGGAACCTTACATAGGAAGGCGAGAGACCTCATCCACGATGACTGCTTTTGTGCCAGTTTGGCTTTGGATGCACGCATGGGATCTTTCTTTGGATCCACCAGGTGCTGACAATCTAAGCCACAGCCTCACACAGGGCCAAGAGGCTGATTCAGACACATCCCTTTGCAAAGCAATTAAGCAAAGAGCCACAGGTGATGCCCATTTATTTCCATTTGAAAACTGTTTTCTTCAGGCTACACAAAGGGGTGCCCTGAGGCAAAGGCCTTCCTGACATTCAGGGCCACAGAAGGATAGGTAAGCCAAAGGCCCAAAGCAGGCTTTCTCCAGGGAGACTTTACTGGTCACACTGATATCTGAGTTTTCTGAGATGCTCACCAATCCTTTCAACTATCCAGTACATGGCCATGTCACCGAGCTTGGAGGTGGTACATATCATGAGCCTATTCTGGAGAGTGGCCAGAATTCAGGAAGAAAACAGGAACTTAGGAAGATAGTAGGTGTTGCCCATCCATAAGGCAAGCCGCAGTCCATTCATGAATTGGGCAGGATGAATGCTGGGAAGCTTTCTACTAGACAGGACACATCCATTGATGCATTCTCTTTTCTAATGTCTACAACCAGGGACACAGTGGGATACACAAACATAGAAACACTCGCCTTGTCAAAAGCCTTACTAGAAACAGTCCACTCCAAACCAAACAAACCGCCTTTCCTACCTATTCTCAGAACATGAGACAAAACCACAAACTCACACCCACACCCACAAAGGCACCTCCTTCCAAGATGGTCTGTGACTACCCGGAGTGTCGTCTGACTGCTGGGCCATACTATGTTCCCCCGAAAGGCCCTGTCCTGTCTCACATCTGGCCTCCTTGGCCAACTCTGTGAAGTTGTCAGGAGCCAGCGGTGAGCCACTACCTGCTTTCTCAGGAAAGGCCCCTCTGCAGAGCTTTCCTGGCATTTGGCAATCCTCACCTCAGAGGGTACCAAGAAAGACTGACTCTGTCCTTGGTAAATCCAAACAAGTGAGCCCACTGGGACTGGGACTGGGACTAGCTCTGGGTGCCTGGCTTCCTGGATCCCAAGTTCAGAGAGTTCCATCACCAAGGAAGTGAGGTGAGGTCACTTCCTTCAGGAACTGAATGAGGTCACTGCCTTGGCAACCACTGTGTCCTAACAGTTGCTTCCAAGGCTCCCATGAGATGGAGGCTGCCCCTCCTTCCTGTGACACTTTCACAAGTTAGAATGGAATATCAACCATAGGCACCAAGGAACAGCTCTCCACACAGGCCTGCTTTGGTCCATCTTGTCTACATGAAGAAGAGAGAGGCTCATTCAGACACATCCCTTCATCCTGACCAGGTTGTTTGCCACGGAAGATGACTTCTGCTCTCTCAGGTCCTTCATAGCTGCCTACATCTTCTCCAGGGATCATTTCTGCATGGACCTTTGAGGTTCTCAGCAGGTGGAAGATCCCCCACATTCCTGTATTGTAAGACCCACTCTGTCCCTGCTCTTCTGTAAAGTTAGATTGAGGGAAGAGTGTATGGTTAGGGTTAAGAACCTGTTTGATGTGGCTTAGGAATCACTCTGCTGGATGAAGAATGGTATTGGGAACCTGCGATATTTATAATAATATAGAGGTGAAATATATGTATGAAAACAGAAATCCAAGTAAGATTTGAAGGCCAGAAGGGCATTGGGCCCTTGATTGGGGTACTTAGCTTTGAATGACTTTCTGCACAGATGTCTCAGATAAATCGATACACAATGGCATAGGACCTTGGACCTTGGATGATTGAATGTAGAAGAGAACATCCAGTCAAAAAGGGATAGTAGGTAGGATTAGGAAGAGAGTTGGTAAGTTTTGGAAGAAGAGTGAGTATGCAATTTGGACCAAAAGTTCTTTAGCAATAGGGTGTCGGTTAGAGAGTGAATGTAAACGTCAGCACATGTGAAGAGTCAGTCACAATGATGAACTGGGGAACATATGTAGGAAAGCAGATATCAATAGAGACATTAGGAAATCAGGCAAAGTATAAAGTGAGTGAGTGGATTAGACGTTTTCAACAGGGTTGAGGTTGAATATATCATCTTAGGAAGAAACAAATGTGTAGTCACCAATAGCATTGATATTTGAGAGCATTAGGCAACCTGGACAAGGATGTTTTTAGTAATCCATGCTCACTTTCCAATGAGGCTTTGGTGCAATCATAAGCGTGACCTTTGCATTTTGTGTCCAGAATATCACTGAGATAAAATGTATATGTAGATCAGGTGACATGAGTGTTTCTTCCACCATTTCTGGGAGTAATATGTTGAAGACATATAAATTAGCCTTTGGGGGTACAAATAGGTGTACCCTGGGTCTATGAATATAGAGATAATGCATGAATAGACCATACTGTGAATAAATAGTATAACAGGTTCCAATTTAAATAATGGATTGCATTGATATCTGAAAATATATAGGAAATCTAATATTGATACACAACCATTCATTCTAACCAGTTATACATCTAATGGTGATATTGGGGTTATGGTTTACCATGAAGGGGGTGTGAGTTTCGCTTCACAAGGGATTATGGAAATGGAAAAGAATGTGTTTGGAAAGAAGTCTCATGAAAAGACCAGTCAAGAAACGTGGAGGAATACATGTGTTCTGAAGCAGGAAGTGATTGAAAGGGAAATAAATGCCTAGAAATCTGTGAACTTGAGGATGAAATACATATCCTATGATGTGCATCAACTGAAGAAATAGTAATGTACCAGTGTTGAATAAAAATGAACATCAAAATACACATCATGTCCCATAGGAATCTACTTGCATTCATGTTAAACTGGGTCAGTTACTGTAGAAATATTAGGATTTCAGCACCAGGAAACAAATATGTATTTCAGGTGGATGACTATTTCTGAGAATAATCTTGTGAAAAGTTGATTATAAATCCACATATATGAACATGAATGAATTTAGGGAGTATATAATATGACACATACATTTCATATTTTGAAAAATCTGGAGAGTGTGTGTATGTGTGTGTGTGTGTATATATATATATATATATATATATATATATATATATATATATATATACACAAAAGAAAAACACACACACAAACACAGACATTAAAGAGTAGAAATATATATGCCAATCGAAATTCATCATGAAATATTTATCATCCACAGATCCAAAAATATTTATTTTACTGAACATGTATTTATGTATCATGTTGTTCAAGTGGGAAGCTCACCTGGAGGTTGAATTTTCAGTTCCAACAGCGTTTAGGAGGAGTGATCTCTTCTCACAGTTTGTATCTGCCAAGTCAGCCACCTCACAAGAATGGACGTGGGATAGGAGGTAGGATTCTATATGTGCATGTAAAAATGCATGATGCTGAATAGGCTACAGAGAAAGGGAGACAGGAATTCACATATTTGTTAACATTCAAAACACATGGAGAACTATTTCTATTAAATTGGACTAGATTTATAACACCTACCCTTTATAATGCCAAAGGCCAGTCCAACTATACACCAGGCCTGCTCTGAACTGCCTGTATTTCTATTCTGTTTGAGTTATTTTTCTCCATCATATTAGTATTCGTAGTCACAATCTAGTAGGGTATGGGTTAGTGTCAGGGATTCAGTATTTTGAACGGAAAATAGGAAAATGAATCCAATGTGTAGGCCAATATGTGCTACAAAAAAATCTTCCCACTCTCATCCAGAACATTGCCTTGACATTACCTTCGCAATAAGTAAGACACAATTTGAGGAGAAGAGTTAGAAATGCTGTGAATACATATGTGGAATGGAAAATGCTCAGGAGTTCACAACCTTGGAGGTGGTAGACTAGTTTCCATGAGTAAGGGACAGGGTAAACACTCCACAAACGTGGAGCTCTGCTGGCCTAAAGACTTCGTGAGAAACTGCTTCTGAGGTTGGGCACTTGAAATATATGTTGTTGTCAGGAGCTTTAGCTTCCTTTGTAGTGAGACCATCAAACCAGGTCTGCATCTATGTGACCTGGAGGACACGGTTTCTGATTTTCCAATGAACATGAGGCAGAAGTGCTGAATTCTCTCTTTGCAGGTAAACTGTGGCCACTGGGGTCTAAGTGTCTCCCTGTGTGGACTGTGAAGCCATTTGGTCATCCTCCACTTTTTGTGGTGTTTCTTGCTGCTGCACTGGGAGTTTGGAATTTGCTTCAGGAAATACAAGGAGTTCAACTGGGACACAGTGCTGGAGGGAGTTCTGCCACGTGTGGTGGGTCAAGGTCCTAGGAGAATGCACCAGCCAGGCTTCTATCCCACAGAGCTTGCCCCCTTGATCATAGCAACCTGATTCTGAACACTGCCCTGAAACCTCTCCATATAACAAGATGCCTTTACATAGAAGGGTCTGCTCACTGCACCATGTCAGTCACAAGCCATTTGGAAGCCAATGGCAGATCCACATGGCCCCACCACAGATGTTTTATCACACACCTGCACACCACTGCTCTAGGCCCACTACTCAGCAGGCCCCAACTTACTGGCATCTCTGTTTTACACCATTTTCATGAAACCCAGTCAATCGAGGCACTGTCTGGTACACTCATGATCAGCAACAGGACATCCAAAGGTTCTCCAGTGCCACCTGGTCATGGGAATTTCAAAAATGTCATGGTATTTATCTAGCTAGCCATTTTTAAAGGATGAAGTTGGAGGCACTGTGGGTTTCCATTCCTTCAGGAACCATTAAATGGTGAGGAAGCTCATTTCAACGAAAGATCTGGAGAACTCTCACAAACAAGGCTTCCCAAAGAGTGGCCAAAAGGTCACAGGAAGCCAGGCCCATTGAGGTCTATAATGTGAGGTCCACGTGTGTTTGGACTCTCCACGATGGCTGCCAGGTCTTTAAGAATAAAATCATGTGATATCCGGGCTGAGATTCCCAGTGCTCTGTGGAAAGCCAGCCTGGGCCTAGATCTCAGTTTCCAAGGGCGACTCTCATGCGTGGCCTCCTAACATCCCGACACAATTCACGGCAATACTTCTCTGAGGTCAGTTCCAGAACTCAGTCTCCAAGGGGAATCACACCAGAGTTCAAGCCCAGGTGGACCCAGTCATCTCTTCCCACTGCCACACCACAATTCAAACCAAAACACTGCCACATGGCCCTCATCTTCTTCCATATAGACACTCATCATAACCTCTGGCTGGAGGTTTCCATGAGGGGCACAGCCCAAGACAGTGTCCACAATAAGCTCCCTTGCCTCTCATTTGCCTAATGTCAGGGTGGACTGGACACCCTTCCTGTGGACCTGGAGTGATCAAATAGGCCTGCCTTTAATACTGCTCTACTTCTCCAATTGGAGGCCTACTGACTGCCGGGTATAGATTCTTTGTGTGAACTGGAGTCATGAGAAAACCCAAGCACCTATGGGCTAGCCTCTGCATGGCTTTGAAGGACTCATTTGACACAAAGGATCCCTATTCTCACTTGATGGAGGTCAGGAACCTTACAGAGGAAGGCGAGAGACCTCATCCACGATGACTGCTTTTGTGCCAGTTTGGCTTTGGATGCACGCATGGGATCTTTCTTTGGATCCACCAGGTGCTGACAATCTAAGCCACAGCCTCACACAGGGCCAAGAGGCTGATTCAGACACATCCCTTTGCAAAGCAATTAAGCAAAGAGCCACAGGTGATGCCCATTCATTTCCATTTGAAAACTGTTTTCTTCAGGCTTCACAAAGGGGTGCCCTGAGGCAAAGGCCTTCCTGACATTCAGGGCCACAGAAGGATAGGTAAGCCAAAGGCCCAAAGCAGGGTTTCTCCAGGGAGACCTTACTGGTCACACTAATATCTGAGTTTTCTGAGATGCTCACCATTCCTTTCAACTATCCAGTACATGGCCATGTCACCGAGCTTGGAGGTGGTACATATGTTGGACACAAAACCATGAGCCTATTCTGGAGAGTGGCCAGAATTCAGGAAGAAAACAGGAACTTAGGAAGATAGTAGGTGTTGCCCATCCATAAGGCAAGCCGCAGTCCATTCATGAATTGGGCAGGATGAATGCTGGGAAGCTTTCTACTAGACAGGACACATCCATTGATGCATTCTCTTTTCTAATGTCTACAACCAGGGACACAGTGGGATACACAAACATAGAAACACTCGCCTTGTCAAAAGCCTTACTAGAAACAGTCCACTCCAAACCAAACAAACCGCCTTTCCTACCTATTCTCAGAACATGAGACAAAACCACAAACTCACACCCACACCCACAAAGGCACCTCCTTCCAAGTTGGTCTGTGACTACCCGGAGTGTCGTCTGACTGGTGGGCCATACTATGTTCCCCCGAAAGGGCCTGTCCTGTCTCACATCTGGCCTCCTTGGCCAACTCTGTGAAGTTGTCAGGAGCCAGCGGTGAGCCACTACCTGCTTTCTCAGGAAAGGCCCCTCTGCAGAGCTTTCCTGGCATTTGGCAATCCTCACCTCAGAGGGTACCAAGAAAGACTGACTCTGTCCTTGGTAAATCCAAACAAGTGAGCCCACTGGGACTGGGACTGGGACTGGCTCTGGGTGCCTGGCTTCCTGGATCCCAAGTTCAGAGAGTTCCATCACCAAGGAAGTGAGGTGAGGTCACTTCCTTCAGGAACTGAATGAGGTCACTGCCTTGGCAACCACTGTGTCCTAACAGTTGCTTCCAAGGCTCCCATGAGATGGAGGCTGCCCCTCCTTCCTGTGACACTTTCACAAGTTAGAATGGAATATCAACCATAGGCACCAAGGAACAGCTCTCCACACAGGCCTGCTTTGGTCCATCTTGTCTACATGAAGAAGAGAGAGGCTCATTCAGACACATCCCTTCATCCTGACCAGGATGTTTGCCACGGAAGATGACTTCTGCTCTCTCAGGTCCTTCATAGCTGCCTACATCTTCTCCAGGGATCATTTCTGCATGGACCTTTGAGGTTCTCAGCAGGTGGAAGATCCCCCACATTCCTGTATTGTAAGACCCACTCTGTCCCTGCTCTTCTGTAAAGTTAGATTGAGGGAAGAGTGTATGGTTAGGGTTAAGAACCTGTTTGATGTGGCTTAGGAATCACTCTGCTGGATGAAGAATGGTATTGGGAACCTGCGATATTTATAATAATATAGAGGTGAAATATATGTATGAAAACAGAAATCCAAGTAAGATTTGAAGGCCAGAAGGGCATTGGGCCCTTGATTGGGATACTTAGCTTTGAATGACTTTCTGCACAGATGTCTCAGATAAATCGATACACAATGGCATAGGACCTTGGACCTTGGATGATTGAATGTAGAAGAGAACATCCAGTCAAAAAGGGATAGTAGGTAGGATTAGGAAGAGAGTTGGTAAGTTTTGGAAGAAGAGTGAGTATGCAATTTGGACCAAAAGTTCTTTAGCAATAGGGTGTCGGTTAGAGAGTGAATGTAAACGTCAGCACATGTGAAGAGTCAGTCACAATGATGAACTGGGGAACATATGTAGGAAAGCAGATATCAATAGAGACATTAGGAAATCAGGCAAAGTATAAAGTGAGTGAGTGGATTAGACGTTTTCAACAGGGTTGAGGTTGAATATATCATCTTAGGAAGAAACAAATGTGTAGTCACCAATAGCATTGACATTTGAGAGCATTAGGCAACCTGGACAAGGATGGTTTTAGTAATCCATGCTCACTTTCCAATGAGGCTTTGGTGCAATCATAAGCGTGACCTTTGCATTTTGTGTCCAGAATATCACTGAGATACAATGTATATGTAGATCAGGTGACATGAGTGTTTCTTCCACCATTTCTGGGAGTAATATGTTGAAGACATATAAATTAGCCTTTGGGGGTACAAATAGGTGTACCCTGGGTCTATGAATATAGAGATAATGCATGAATAGACCATACTGTGAATAAATAGTATAACAGGTTCCAATTTAAATAATGGATTGCATTGATATCTGAAAATATATAGGAAATCTAATATTGATACACAACCATTCATTCTAACCAGTTATACATCTAATGGTAATATTGGGGTTATGGTTTACCATGAAGGGGGTGTGAGTTTCGCTTCACAAGGGATTATGGAAATGGAAAAGAATGTGTTTGGAAAGAAGTCTCATGAAAAGACCAGTCAAGAAACGTGGAGGAATACATGTGTTCTGAAGCAGGAAGTGATTGAAAGGGAAATAAATGCCTAGAAATCTGTGAACTTGAGGATGAAATACATATCCTATGATGTGCATCAACTGAAGAAATAGTAATGTACCAGTGTTGAATAAAAATGAACATCAAAATACACATCATGTCCCATAGGAATCTACTTGCATTCATGTTAAACTGGGTCAGTTACTGTAGAAATATTAGGATTTCAGCACCAGGAAACAAATATGTATTTCAGGTGGATGACTATTTCTGAGAATAATCTTGTGAAAAGTTGATTATAAATCCACATATATGAACATGAATGAATTTAGGGAGTATATAATATGACACATACATTTCATATTTTGAAAAATCTGGAGAGTGTGTGTATGTGTGTGTGTGTGTATATATATATATATATATATATATATATATATATACACACAAAAGAAAAACACACACACAAACACAGACATTAAAGAGTAGAAATATATATGCCAATCGAAATTCATCATGAAATATTTATCATCCACAGATCCAAAAATATTTATTTTACTGAACATGTATTTATGTATCATGTTGTTCAAGTGGGAAGCTCACCTGGAGGTTGAATTTTCAGTTCCAACAGCGTTTAGGAGGAGTGATCTCTTCTCACAGTTTGTATCTGCCAAGTCAGCCACCTCACAAGAATGGACGTGGGATAGGAGGTAGGATTCTATATGTGCATGTAAAAATGCATGATGCTGAATAGGCTACAGAGAAAGGGAGACAGGAATTCACATATTTGTTAACATTCAAAACACATGGAGAACTATTTCTATTAAATTGGACTAGATTTATAACACGTACCCTTTATAATGCCAAAGGCCAGTCCAACTATACACCAGGCCTGCTCTGAACTGCCTGTATTTCTATTCTGTTTGAGTTATTTTTCTCCATCATATTAGTATTCGTAGTCACAATCTAGTAGGGTATGGGTTAGTGTCAGGGATTCAGTATTTCGAACGGAAAATAGGAAAATGAATCCAATGTGTAGGCCAATATGTGCTACAAAAAAATCTTCCCACTCTCATCCAGAACATTGCCTTGACATTACCTTCGCAATAAGTAAGACACAATCTGAGGAGAAGAGTTAGAAATGCTGTGAATACATATGTGGAATGGAAAATGCTCAGGAGTTCACAACCTTGGAGGTGGTAGACTAGTTTCCATGAGTAAGGGACAGGGTAAACACTCCACAAACGTGGAGCTCTGCTGGCCTAAAGACTTCGTGAGAAACTGCTTCTGAGGTTGGGCACTTGAAATATATGTTGTTGTCAGGAGCTTTAGCTTCCTTTGTAGTGAGACCATCAAACCAGGTCTGCATCTATGTGACCTGGAGGACACGGTTTCTGATTTTCCAATGAACATGAGGCAGAAGTGCTGAATTCTCTCTTTGCAGGTAAACTGTGGCCACTGGGGTCTAAGTGTCTCCCTGTGTGGACTGTGAAGCCATTTGGTCATCCTCCACTTTTTGTGGTGTTTCTTGCTGCTGCACTGGGAGTTTGGAATTTGCTTCAGGAAATACAAGGAGTTCAACTGGGACACAGTGCTGGAGGGAGTTCTGTCACGTGTGGTGGGTCAAGGTCCTAGGAGAATGCACCAGCCAGGCTTCTATCCCACAGAGCTTGCCCCCTTGACCATAGCAACCTGATTCTGAACACTGCCCTGAAACCTCTCCATATCACAAGATGCCTTTACATAGAAGGGTCTGCTCACTGCACCATGTCAGTCACAAGCCATTTGGAAGCCAATGGCAGATCCACATGGCCCCACCACAGATGTTTTATCACACACCTGCACACCACTGCTCTAGGCCCACTACTCAGCAGGCCCCAACTTACTGGCATCTCTGTTTTACACCATTTTCATGAAACCCAGTCAATCGAGGCACTGTCTGGTACACTCATGATCAGCAACAGGACATCCAAAGGTTCTCCAGTGCCACCTGGTCATGGGAATTTCAAAAATGTCATGGTATTTATCTAGCTAGCCATTTTTAAAGGATGAAGTTGGAGGCACTGTGGGTTTCCATTCCTTCAGGAACCATTAAATGGTGAGGAAGCTCATTTCAACGAAAGCTCTGGAGAACTCTCACAAACAAGGCTTCCCAAAGAGTGGCCAAAAGGTCACAGGAAGCCAGGCCCATTGAGGTCTACAATGTGAGGTCCACGTGTGTTTGGACTCTCCACGATGGCTGCCAGGTCTTTAAGAATAAAATCATGTGATATCCGGGCTGAGATTCCCAGTGCTCTGTGGAAAGCCAGCCTGGGCCTAGATCTCAGTTTCCAAAGGCGACTCTCATGCGTGGCCTCCTAACATCCCGACACAATTCACGGCAATACTTCTCTGAGGTCAGTTCCAGAACTCAGTCTCCAAGGGGAATCACACCAGAGTTCAAGCCCAGGTGGACCCAGTCATCTCTTCCCACTGCCACACCACAATTCAAACCAAAACACTGCCACATGGCCCTCATCTTCTTCCATATAGACTCTCATCATAACCTCTGGCTGGAGGTTTCCATGAGGGGCACAGCCCAAGACAGTGTCCACAATAAGCTCCCTTGCCTCTCATTTGCCTAATGTCAGGGTGGACTGGACACCCTTCCTGTGGACCTGGAGTGATCAAATAGGCCTGCCTTTAATACTGCTCTACTTCTCCAATTGGAGGCCTACTGACTGCCGGGTATAGATTCTTTGTGTGAACTGGAGTCATGAGAAAACCCAAGCACCTATGGGCTAGCCTCTGCATGGCTTTGAAGGACTCATTTGACACAAAGGATCCCTATTCTCACTTGATGGAGGTCAGGAACCTTACAGAGGAAGGCGAGAGACCTCATCCACGATGACTGCTTTTGTGCCAGTTTGGCTTTGGATGCACGCATGGGATCTTTCTTTGGATCCACCAGGTGCTGACAATCTAAGCCACAGCCTCACACAGGGCCAAGAGGCTGATTCAGACACATCCCTTTGCAAAGCAATTAAGCAAAGAGCCACAGGTGATGCCCATTCATTTCCATTTGAAAACTGTTTTCTTCAGGCTTCACAAAGGGGTGCCCTGAGGCAAAGGCCTTCCTGACATTCAGGGCCACAGAAGGATAGGTAAGCCAAAGGCCCAAAGCAGGGTTTCTCCAGGGAGACCTTACTGGTCACACTGATATCTGAGTTTTCTGAGATGCTCACCATTCCTTTCAACTATCCAGTACATGGCCATGTCACCGAGCTTGGAGGTGGTACATATGTTGGACACAAAAACATGAGCCTATTCTGGAGAGTGGCCAGAATTCAGGAAGAAAACAGGAACTTAGGAAGATAGTAGGTGTTGCCCATCCATAAGGCAAGCCGCAGTCCATTCATGAATTGGGCAGGATGAATGCTGGGAAGCTTTCTACTAGACAGGACACATCCATTGATGCATTCTCTTTTCTAATGTCTACAACCAGGGACACAGTGGGATACACAAACATAGAAACACTCGCCTTGTCAAAAGCCTTACTAGAAACAGTCCACTCCAAACCAAACAAACCGCCTTTCCTACCTATTCTCAGAACATGAGACAAAACCACAAACTCACACCCACACCCACAAAGGCACCTCCTTCCAAGTTGGTCTGTGACTACCCGGAGTGTCGTCTGACTGGTGGGCCATACTATGTTCCCCCGAAAGGCCCTGTCCTGTCTCACATCTGGCCTCCTTGGCCAACTCTGTGAAGTTGTCAGGAGCCAGCGGTGAGCCACTACCTGCTTTCTCAGGAAAGGCCCCTCTGCAGAGCTTTCCTGGCATTTGGCAATCCTCACCTCAGAGGGTACCAAGAAAGACTGACTCTGTCCTTGGTAAATCCAAACAAGTGAGCCCACTGGGACTGGGACTGGGACTAGCTCTGGGTGCCTGGCTTCCTGGATCCCAAGTTCAGAGAGTTCCATCACCAAGGAAGTGAGGTGAGGTCACTTCCTTCAGGAACTGAATGAGGTCACTGCCTTGGCAACCACTGTGTCCTAACAGTTGCTTCCAAGGCTCCCATGAGATGGAGGCTGCCCCTCCTTCCTGTGACACTTTCACAAGTTAGAATGGAATATCAACCATAGGCACCAAGGAACAGCTCTCCACACAGGCCTGCTTTGGTCCATCTTGTCTACATGAAGAAGAGAGAGGCTCATTCAGACACATCCCTTCATCCTGACCAGGATGTTTGCCACGGAAGATGACTTCTGCTCTCTCAGGTCCTTCATAGCTGCCTACATCTTCTCCAGGGATCATTTCTGCATGGACCTTTGAGGTTCTCAGCAGGTGGAAGATCCCCCACATTCCTGTATTGTAAGACCCACTCTGTCCCTGCTCTTCTGTAAAGTTAGATTGAGGGAAGAGTGTATGGTTAGGGTTAAGAACCTGTTTGATGTGGCTTAGGAATCACTCTGCTGGATGAAGAATGGTATTGGGAACCTGCGATATTTATAATAATATAGAGGTGAAATATATGTATGAAAACAGAAATCCAAGTAAGATTTGAAGGCCAGAAGGGCATTGGGCCCTTGATTGGGGTACTTAGCTTTGAATGACTTTCTGCACAGATGTCTCAGATAAATCGATACACAATGGCATAGGACCTTGGACCTTGGATGATTGAATGTAGAAGAGAACATCCAGTCAAAAAGGGATAGTAGGTAGGATTAGGAAGAGAGTTGGTAAGTTTTGGAAGAAGAGTGAGTATGCAATTTGGACCAAAAGTTCTTTAGCAATAGGGTGTCGGTTAGAGAGTGAATGTAAACGTCAGCACATGTGAAGAGTCAGTCACAATGATGAACTGGGGAACATATGTAGGAAAGCAGATATCAATAGAGACATTAGGAAATCAGGCAAAGTATAAAGTGAGTGAGTGGATTAGACGTTTTCAACAGGGTTGAGGTTGAATATATCATCTTAGGAAGAAACAAATGTGTAGTCACCAATAGCATTGACATTTGAGAGCATTAGGCAACCTGGACAAGGATGTTTTTAGTAATCCATGCTCACTTTCCAATGAGGCTTTGGTGCAATCATAAGCGTGACCTTTGCATTTTGTGTCCAGAATATCACTGAGATAAAATGTATATGTAGATCAGGTGACATGAGTGTTTCTTCCACCATTTCTGGGAGTAATATGTTGAAGACATATAAATTAGCCTTTGGGGGTACAAATAGGTGTACCCTGGGTCTATGAATATAGAGATAATGCATGAATAGACCATACTGTGAATAAATAGTATAACAGGTTCCAATTTAAATAATGGATTGCATTGATATCTGAAAATATATAGGAAATCTAATATTGATACACAACCATTCATTCTAACCAGTTATACATCTAATGGTAATATTGGGGTTATGGTTTACCATGAAGGGGGTGTGAGTTTCGCTTCACAAGGGATTATGGAAATGGAAAAGAATGTGTTTGGAAAGAAGTCTCATGAAAAGACCAGTCAAGAAACGTGGAGGAATACATGTGTTCTGAAGCAGGAAGTAATTGAAAGGGAAATAAATGCCTAGAAATCTGTGAACTTGAGGATGAAATACATATCCTATGATGTGCATCAACTGAAGAAATAGTAATGTACCAGTGTTGAATAAAAATGAACATCAAAATACACATCATGTCCCATAGGAATCTACTTGCATTCATGTTAAACTGGGTCAGTTACTGTAGAAATATTAGGATTTCAGCACCAGGAAACAAATATGTATTTCAGGTGGATGACTATTTCTGAGAATAATCTTGTGAAAAGTTGATTATAAATCCACATATATGAACATGAATGAATTTAGGGAGTATATAATATGACACATACATTTCACATTTTGAAAAATCTGGAGAGTGTGTGTATGTGTGTGTGTGTGTATATATATATATATACACACAAAAGAAAAACACACACACAAACACAGACATTAAAGAGTAGAAATATATATGCCAATCGAAATTCATCATGAAATATTTATCATCCACAGATCCAAAAATATTTATTTTACTGAACATGTATTTATGTATCATGTTGTTCAAGTGGGAAGCTCACCTGGAGGTTGAATTTTCAGTTCCAACAGCGTTTAGGAGGAGTGATCTCTTCTCACAGTTTGTATCTGCCAAGTCAGCCACCTCACAAGAATGGACGTGGGATAGGAGGTAGGATTCTATATGTGCATGTAAAAATGCATGATGCTGAATAGGCTACAGAGAAAGGGAGACAGGAATTCACATATTTGTTAACATTCAAAACACATGGAGAACTATTTCTATTAAATTGGACTAGATTTATAACACCTACCCTTTATAATGCCAAAGGCCAGTCCAACTATACACCAGGCCTGCTCTGAACTGCCTGTATTTCTATTCTGTTTGAGTTATTTTTCTCCATCATATTAGTATTCGTAGTCACAATCTAGTAGGGTATGGGTTAGTGTCAGGGATTCAGTATTTCGAACGGAAAATAGGAAAATGAATCCAATGTGTAGGCCAATATGTGCTACAAAAAAATCTTCCCACTCTCATCCAGAACATTGCCTTGACATTACCTTCGCAATAAGTAAGACACAATTTGAGGAGAAGAGTTAGAAATGCTGTGAATACATATGTGGAATGGAAAATGCTCAGGAGTTCACAACCTTGGAGGTGGTAGACTAGTTTCCATGAGTAAGGGACAGGGTAAACACTCCACAAACGTGGAGCTCTGCTGGCCTAAAGACTTCGTGAGAAACTGCTTCTGAGGTTGGGCACTTGAAATATATGTTGTTGTCAGGAGCTTTAGCTTCCTTTGTAGTGAGACCATCAAACCAGGTCTGCATCTATGTGACCTGGAGGACACGGTTTCTGATTTTCCAATGAACATGAGGCAGAAGTGCTGAATTCTCTCTTTGCAGGTAAACTGTGGCCACTGGGGTCTAAGTGTCTCCCTGTGTGGACTGTGAAGCCATTTGGTCATCCTCCACTTTTTGTGGTGTTTCTTGCTGCTGCACTGGGAGTTTGGAATTTGCTTCAGGAAATACAAGGAGTTCAACTGGGACACAGTGCTGGAGGGAGTTCTGTCACGTGTGGTGGGTCAAGGTCCTAGGAGAATGCACCAGCCAGGCTTCTATCCCACAGAGCTTGCCCCCTTGACCATAGCAACCTGATTCTGAACACTGCCCTGAAACCTCTCCATATAACAAGATGCCTTTACATAGAAGGGTCTGCTCACTGCACCATGTCAGTCACAAGCCATTTGGAAGCCAATGGCAGATCCACATGGCCCCACCACAGATGTTTTATCACACACCTGCACACCACTGCTCTAGGCCCACTACTCAGCAGGCCCCAACTTACTGGCATCTCTGTTTTACACCATTTTCATGAAACCCAGTCAATCGAGGCACTGTCTGGTACACTCATGATCAGCAACAGGACATCCAAAGGTTCTCCAGTGCCACCTGGTCATGGGAATTTCAAAAATGTCATGGTATTTATCTAGCTAGCCATTTTTAAAGGATGAAGTTGGAGGCACTGTGGGTTTCCATTCCTTCAGGAACCATTAAATGGTGAGGAAGCTCATTTCAACGAAAGCTCTGGAGAACTCTCACAAACAAGGCTTCCCAAAGAGTGGCCAAAAGGTCACAGGAAGCCAGGCCCATTGAGGTCTACAATGTGAGGTCCACGTGTGTTTGGACTCTCCACGATGGCTGCCAGGTCTTTAAGAATAAAATCATGTGATATCCGGGCTGAGATTCCCAGTGCTCTGTGGAAAGCCAGCCTGGGCCTAGATCTCAGTTTCCAAGGGCGACTCTCATGCGTGGCCTCCTAACATCCCGACACAATTCACGGCAATACTTCTCTGAGGTCAGTTCCAGAACTCAGTCTCCAAGGGGAATCACACCAGAGTTCAAGCCCAGGTGGACCCAGTCATCTCTTCCCACTGCCACACCACAATTCAAACCAAAACACTGCCACATGGCCCTCATCTTCTTCCATATAGACACTCATCATAACCTCTGGCTGGAGGTTTCCATGAGGGGCACAGCCCAAGACAGTGTCCACAATAAGCTCCCTTGCCTCTCATTTGCCTAATGTCAGGGTGGACTGGACACCCTTCCTGTGGACCTGGAGTGATCAAATAGGCCTGCCTTTAATACTGCTCTACTTCTCCAATTGGAGGCCTACTGACTGCCGGGTATAGATTCTTTGTGTGAACTGGAGTCATGAGAAAACCCAAGCACCTATGGGCTAGCCTCTGCATGGCTTTGAAGGACTCATTTGACACAAAGGATCCCTATTCTCACTTGATGGAGGTCAGGAACCTTACAGAGGAAGGCGAGAGACCTCATCCAGGATGACTGCTTTTGTGCCAGTTTGGCTTTGGATGCACGCATGGGATCTTTCTTTGGATCCACCAGGTGCTGACAATCTAAGCCACAGCCTCACACAGGGCCAAGAGGCTGATTCAGACACATCCCTTTGCAAAGCAATTAAGCAAAGAGCCACAGGTGATGCCCATTCATTTCCATTTGAAAACTGTTTTCTTCAGGCTTCACAAAGGGGTGCCCTGAGGCAAAGGCCTTCCTGACATTCAGGGCCACAGAAGGATAGGTAAGCCAAAGGCCCAAAGCAGGGTTTCTCCAGGGAGACCTTACTGGTCACACTGATATCTGAGTTTTCTGAGATGCTCACCATTCCTTTCAACTATCCAGTACATGGCCATGTCACCGAGCTTGGAGGTGGTACATATGTTGGACACAAAAACATGAGCCTATTCTGGAGAGTGGCCAGAATTCAGGAAGAAAACAGGAACTTAGGAAGATAGTAGGTGTTGCCCATCCATAAGGCAAGCCGCAGTCCATTCATGAATTGGGCAGGATGAATGCTGGGAAGCTTTCTACTAGACAGGACACATCCATTGATGCATTCTCTTTTCTAATGTCTACAACCAGGGACACAGTGGGATACACAAACATAGAAACACTCGCCTTGTCAAAAGCCTTACTAGAAACAGTCCACTCCAAACCAAACAAACCGCCTTTCCTACCTATTCTCAGAACATGAGACAAAACCACAAACTCACACCCACACCCACAAAGGCACCTCCTTCCAAGTTGGTCTGTGACTACCCGGAGTGTCGTCTGACTGGTGGGCCATACTATGTTCCCCCGAAAGGCCCTGTCCTGTCTCACATCTGGCCTCCTTGGCCAACTCTGTGAAGTTGTCAGGAGCCAGCGGTGAGCCACTACCTGCTTTCTCAGGAAAGGCCCCTCTGCAGAGCTTTCCTGGCATTTGGCAATCCTCACCTCAGAGGGTACCAAGAAAGACTGACTCTGTCCTTGGTAAATCCAAACAAGTGAGCCCACTGGGACTGGGACTGGGACTAGCTCTGGGTGCCTGGCTTCCTGGATCCCAAGTTCAGAGAGTTCCATCACCAAGGAAGTGAGGTGAGGTCACTTCCTTCAGGAACTGAATGAGGTCACTGCCTTGGCAACCACTGTGTCCTAACAGTTGCTTCCAAGGCTCCCATGAGATGGAGGCTGCCCCTCCTTCCTGTGACACTTTCACAAGTTAGAATGGAATATCAACCATAGGCACCAAGGAACAGCTCTCCACACAGGCCTGCTTTGGTCCATCTTGTCTACATGAAGAAGAGAGAGGCTCATTCAGACACATCCCTTCATCCTGACCAGGATGTTTGCCACGGAAGATGACTTCTGCTCTCTCAGGTCCTTCATAGCTGCCTACATCTTCTCCAGGGATCATTTCTGCATGGACCTTTGAGGTTCTCAGCAGGTGGAAGATCCCCCACATTCCTGTATTGTAAGACCCACTCTGTCCCTGCTCTTCTGTAAAGTTAGATTGAGGGAAGAGTGTATGGTTAGGGTTAAGAACCTGTTTGATGTGGCTTAGGAATCACTCTGCTGGATGAAGAATGGTATTGGGAACCTGCGATATTTATAATAATATAGAGGTGAAATATATGTATGAAAACAGAAATCCAAGTAAGATTTGAAGGCCAGAAGGGCATTGGGCCCTTGATTGGGATACTTAGCTTTGAATGACTTTCTGCACAGATGTCTCAGATAAATCGATACACAATGGCATAGGACCTTGGACCTTGGATGATTGAATGTAGAAGAGAACATCCAGTCAAAAAGGGATAGTAGGTAGGATTAGGAAGAGAGTTGGTAAGTTTTGGAAGAAGAGTGAGTATGCAATTTGGACCAAAAGTTCTTTAGCAATAGGGTGTCGGTTAGAGAGTGAATGTAAACGTCAGCACATGTGAAGAGTCAGTCACAATGATGAACTGGGGAACATATGTAGGAAAGCAGATATCAATAGAGACATTAGGAAATCAGGCAAAGTATAAAGTGAGTGAGTGGATTAGACGTTTTCAACAGGGTTGAGGTTGAATATATCATCTTAGGAAGAAACAAATGTGTAGTCACCAATAGCATTGACATTTGAGAGCATTAGGCAACCTGGACAAGGATGTTTTTAGTAATCCATGCTCACTTTCCAATGAGGCTTTGGTGCAATCATAAGCGTGACCTTTGCATTTTGTGTCCAGAATATCACTGAGATAAAATGTATATGTAGATCAGGTGACATGAGTGTTTCTTCCACCATTTCTGGGAGTAATATGTTGAAGACATATAAATTAGCCTTTGGGGGTACAAATAGGTGTACCCTGGGTCTATGAATATAGAGATAATGCATGAATAGACCATACTGTGAATAAATAGTATAACAGGTTCCAATTTAAATAATGGATTGCATTGATATCTGAAAATATATAGGAAATCTAATATTGATACACAACCATTCATTCTAACCAGTTATACATCTAATGGTAATATTGGGGTTATGGTTTACCATGAAGGGGGTGTGAGTTTCGCTTCACAAGGGATTATGGAAATGGAAAAGAATGTGTTTGGAAAGAAGTCTCATGAAAAGACCAGTCAAGAAACGTGGAGGAATACATGTGTTCTGAAGCAGGAAGTGATTGAAAGGGAAATAAATGCCTAGAAATCTGTGAACTTGAGGATGAAATACATATCCTATGATGTGCATCAACTGAAGAAATAGTAATGTACCAGTGTTGAATAAAAATGAACATCAAAATACACATCATGTCCCATAGGAATCTACTTGCATTCATGTTAAACTGGGTCAGTTACTGTAGAAATATTAGGATTTCAGCACCAGGAAACAAATATGTATTTCAGGTGGATGACTATTTCTGAGAATAATCTTGTGAAAAGTTGATTATAAATCCACATATATGAACATGAATGAATTTAGGGAGTATATAATATGACACATACATTTCACATTTTGAAAAATCTGGAGAGTGTGTGTATGTGTGTGTGTGTGTGTATATATATATATATATATATATATATATATATATATATATATACACAAAAGAAAAACACACACACAAACACAGACATTAAAGAGTAGAAATATATATGCCAATCGAAATTCATCATGAAATATTTATCATCCACAGATCCAAAAATATTTATTTTACTGAACATGTATTTATGTATCATGTTGTTCAAGTGGGAAGCTCACCTGGAGGTTGAATTTTCAGTTCCAACTGCGTTTAGGAGGAGTGATCTCTTCTCACAGTTTGTATCTGCCAAGTCAGCCACCTCACAAGAATGGACGTGGGATAGGAGGTAGGATTCTATATGTGCATGTAAAAATGCATGATGCTGAATAGGCTACAGAGAAAGGGAGACAGGAATTCACATATTTGTTAACATTCAAAACACATGGAGAACTATTTCTATTAAATTGGACTAGATTTATAACACCTACCCTTTATAATGCCAAAGGCCAGTCCAACTATACACCAGGCCTGCTCTGAACTGCCTGTATTTCTATTCTGTTTGAGTTATTTTTCTCCATCATATTAGTATTCATAGTCACAATCTAGTAGGGTATGGGTTAGTGTCAGGGATTCAGTATTTCGAACGGAAAATAGGAAAATGAATCCAATGTGTAGGCCAATATGTGCTACAAAAAAATCTTCCCACTCTCATCCAGAACATTGCCTTGACATTACCTTCGCAATAAGTAAGACACAATTTGAGGAGAAGAGTTAGAAATGCTGTGAATACATATGTGGAATGGAAAATGCTCAGGAGTTCACAACCTTGGAGGTGGTAGACTAGTTTCCATGAGTAAGGGACAGGGTAAACACTCCACAAACGTGGAGCTCTGCTGGCCTAAAGACTTCGTGAGAAACTGCTTCTGAGGTTGGGCACTTGAAATATATGTTGTTGTCAGGAGCTTTAGCTTCCTTTGTAGTGAGACCATCAAACCAGGTCTGCATCTATGTGACCTGGAGGACACGGTTTCTGATTTTCCAATGAACATGAGGCAGAAGTGCTGAATTCTCTCTTTGCAGGTAAACTGTGGCCACTGGGGTCTAAGTGTCTCCCTGTGTGGACTGTGAAGCCATTTGGTCATCCTCCACTTTTTGTGGTGTTTCTTGCTGCTGCACTGGGAGTTTGGAATTTGCTTCAGGAAATACAAGGAGTTCAACTGGGACACAGTGCTGGAGGGAGTTCTGTCACGTGTGGTGGGTCAAGGTCCTAGGAGAATGCACCAGCCAGGCTTCTATCCCACAGAGCTTGCCCCCTTGACCATAGCAACCTGATTCTGAACACTGCCCTGAAACCTCTCCATATAACAAGATGCCTTTACATAGAAGGGTCTGCTCACTGCACCATGTCAGTCACAAGCCATTTGGAAGCCAATGGCAGATCCACATGGCCCCACCACAGATGTTTTATCACACACCTGCACACCACTGCTCTAGGCCCACTACTCAGCAGGCCCCAACTTACTGGCATCTCTGTTTTACACCATTTTCATGAAACCCAGTCAATCGAGGCACTGTCTGGTACACTCATGATCAGCAACAGGACATCCAAAGGTTCTCCAGTGCCACCTGGTCATGGGAATTTCAAAAATGTCATGGTATTTATCTAGCTAGCCATTTTTAAAGGATGAAGTTGGAGGCACTGTGGGTTTCCATTCCTTCAGGAACCATTAAATGGTGAGGAAGCTCATTTCAACGAAAGCTCTGGAGAACTCTCACAAACAAGGCTTCCCAAAGAGTGGCCAAAAGGTCACAGGAAGCCAGGCCCATTGAGGTCTACAATGTGAGGTCCACGTGTGTTTGGACTCTCCACGATGGCTGCCAGGTCTTTAAGAATAAAATCATGTGATATCCGGGCTGAGATTCCCAGTGCTCTGTGGAAAGCCAGCCTGGGCCTAGATCTCAGTTTCCAAGGGCGACTCTCATGCGTGGCCTCCTAACATCCCGACACAATTCACGGCAATACTTCTCTGAGGTCAGTTCCAGAACTCAGTCTCCAAGGGGAATCACACCAGAGTTCAAGCCCAGGTGGACCCAGTCATCTCTTCCCACTGCCACACCACAATTCAAACCAAAACACTGCCACATGGCCCTCATCTTCTTCCATATAGACACTCATCATAACCTCTGGCTGGAGGTTTCCATGAGGGGCACAGCCCAAGACAGTGTCCACAATAAGCTCCCTTGCCTCTCATTTGCCTAATGTCAGGGTGGACTGGACACCCTTCCTGTGGACCTGGAGTGATCAAATAGGCCTGCCTTTAATACTGCTCTACTTCTCCAATTGGAGGCCTACTGACTGCCGGGTATAGATTCTTTGTGTGAACTGGAGTCATGAGAAAACCCAAGCACCTATGGGCTAGCCTCTGCATGGCTTTGAAGGACTCATTTGACACAAAGGATCCCTATTCTCACTTGATGGAGGTCAGGAACCTTACAGAGGAAGGCGAGAGACCTCATCCACGATGACTGCTTTTGTGCCAGTTTGGCTTTGGATGCACGCATGGGATCTTTCTTTGGATCCACCAGGTGCTGACAATCTAAGCCACAGCCTCACACAGGGCCAAGAGGCTGATTCAGACACATCCCTTTGCAAAGCAATTAAGCAAAGAGCCACAGGTGATGCCCATTCATTTCCATTTGAAAACTGTTTTCTTCAGGCTTCACAAAGGGGTGCCCTGAGGCAAAGGCCTTCCTGACATTCAGGGCCACAGAAGGATAGGTAAGCCAAAGGCCCAAAGCAGGGTTTCTCCAGGGAGACCTTACTGGTCACACTGATATCTGAGTTTTCTGAGATGCTCACCATTCCTTTCAACTATCCAGTACATGGCCATATCACCGAGCTTGGAGGTGGTACATATGTTGGACACAAAACCATGAGCCTATTCTGGAGAGTGGCCAGAATTCAGGAAGAAAACAGGAACTTAGGAAGATAGTAGGTGTTGCCCATCCATAAGGCAAGCCGCAGTCCATTCATGAATTGGGCAGGATGAATGCTGGGAAGCTTTCTACTAGACAGGACACATCCATTGATGCATTCTCTTTTCTAATGTCTACAACCAGGGACACAGTGGGATACACAAACATAGAAACACTCGCCTTGTCAAAAGCCTTACTAGAAACAGTCCACTCCAAACCAAACAAACCGCCTTTCCTACCTATTCTCAGAACATGAGACAAAACCACAAACTCACACCCACACCCACAAAGGCACCTCCTTCCAAGTTGGTCTGTGACTACCCGGAGTGTCGTCTGACTGGTGGGCCATACTATGTTCCCCCGAAAGGCCCTGTCCTGTCTCACATCTGGCCTCCTTGGCCAACTCTGTGAAGTTGTCAGGAGCCAGCGGTGAGCCACTACCTGCTTTCTCAGGAAAGGCCCCTCTGCAGAGCTTTCCTGGCATTTGGCAATCCTCACCTCAGAGGGTACCAAGAAAGACTGACTCTGTCCTTGGTAAATCCAAACAAGTGAGCCCACTGGGACTGGGACTGGGACTAGCTCTGGGTGCCTGGCTTCCTGGATCCCAAGTTCAGAGAGTTCCATCACCAAGGAAGTGAGGTGAGGTCACTTCCTTCAGGAACTGAATGAGGTCACTGCCTTGGCAACCACTGTGTCCTAACAGTTGCTTCCAAGGCTCCCATGAGATGGAGGCTGCCCCTCCTTCCTGTGACACTTTCACAAGTTAGAATGGAATATCAACCATAGGCACCAAGGAACAGCTCTCCACACAGGCCTGCTTTGGTCCATCTTGTCTACATGAAGAAGAGAGAGGCTCATTCAGACACATCCCTTCATCCTGACCAGGATGTTTGCCACGGAAGATGACTTCTGCTCTCTCAGGTCCTTCATAGCTGCCTACATCTTCTCCAGGGATCATTTCTGCATGGACCTTTGAGGTTCTCAGCAGGTGGAAGATCCCCCACATTCCTGTATTGTAAGACCCACTCTGTCCCTGCTCTTCTGTAAAGTTAGATTGAGGGAAGAGTGTATGGTTAGGGTTAAGAACCTGTTTGATGTGGCTTAGGAATCACTCTGCTGGATGAAGAATGGTATTGGGAACCTGCGATATTTATAATAATATAGAGGTGAAATATATGTATGAAAACAGAAATCCAAGTAAGATTTGAAGGCCAGAAGGGCATTGGGCCCTTGATTGGGATACTTAGCTTTGAATGACTTTCTGCACAGATGTCTCAGATAAATCGATACACAATGGCATAGGACCTTGGACCTTGGATGATTGAATGTAGAAGAGAACATCCAGTCAAAAAGGGATAGTAGGTAGGATTAGGAAGAGAGTTGGTAAGTTTTGGAAGAAGAGTGAGTATGCAATTTGGACCAAAAGTTCTTTAGCAATAGGGTGTCGGTTAGAGAGTGAATGTAAACGTCAGCACATGTGAAGAGTCAGTCACAATGATGAACTGGGGAACATATGTAGGAAAGCAGATATCAATAGAGACATTAGGAAATCAGGCAAAGTATAAAGTGAGTGAGTGGATTAGACGTTTTCAACAGGGTTGAGGTTGAATATATCATCTTAGGAAGAAACAAATGTGTAGTCACCAATAGCATTGACATTTGAGAGCATTAGGCAACCTGGACAAGGATGTTTTTAGTAATCCATGCTCACTTTCCAATGAGGCTTTGGTGCAATCATAAGCGTGACCTTTGCATTTTGTGTCCAGAATATCACTGAGATAAAATGTATATGTAGATCAGGTGACATGAGTGTTTCTTCCACCATTTCTGGGAGTAATATGTTGAAGACATATAAATTAGCCTTTGGGGGTACAAATAGGTGTACCCTGGGTCTATGAATATAGAGATAATGCATGAATAGACCATACTGTGAATAAATAGTATAACAGGTTCCAATTTAAATAATGGATTGCATTGATATCTGAAAATATATAGGAAATCTAATATTGATACACAACCATTCATTCTAACCAGTTATACATCTAATGGTAATATTGGGGTTATGGTTTACCATGAAGGGGGTGTGAGTTTCGCTTCACAAGGGATTATGGAAATGGAAAAGAATGTGTTTGGAAAGAAGTCTCATGAAAAGACCAGTCAAGAAACGTGGAGGAATACATGTGTTCTGAAGCAGGAAGTGATTGAAAGGGAAATAAATGCCTAGAAATCTGTGAACTTGAGGATGAAATACATATCCTATGATGTGCATCAACTGAAGAAATAGTAATGTACCAGTGTTGAATAAAAATGAACATCAAAATACACATCATGTCCCATAGGAATCTACTTGCATTCATGTTAAACTGGGTCAGTTACTGTAGAAATATTAGGATTTCAGCACCAGGAAACAAATATGTATTTCAGGTGGATGACTATTTCTGAGAATAATCTTGTGAAAAGTTGATTATAAATCCACATATATGAACATGAATGAATTTAGGGAGTATATAATATGACACATACATTTCACATTTTGAAAAATCTGGAGAGTGTGTGTATGTGTGTGTGTGTGTGTATATATATATATATATATATATATATATATATATATATATATATACACAAAAGAAAAACACACACACAAACACAGACATTAAAGAGTAGAAATATATATGCCAATCGAAATTCATCATGAAATATTTATCATCCACAGATCCAAAAATATTTATTTTACTGAACATGTATTTATGTATCATGTTGTTCAAGTGGGAAGCTCACCTGGAGGTTGAATTTTCAGTTCCAACTGCGTTTAGGAGGAGTGATCTCTTCTCACAGTTTGTATCTGCCAAGTCAGCCACCTCACAAGAATGGACGTGGGATAGGAGGTAGGATTCTATATGTGCATGTAAAAATGCATGATGCTGAATAGGCTACAGAGAAAGGGAGACAGGAATTCACATATTTGTTAACATTCAAAACACATGGAGAACTATTTCTATTAAATTGGACTAGATTTATAACACCTACCCTTTATAATGCCAAAGGCCAGTCCAACTATACACCAGGCCTGCTCTGAACTGCCTGTATTTCTATTCTGTTTGAGTTATTTTTCTCCATCATATTAGTATTCGTAGTCACAATCTAGTAGGGTATGGGTTAGTGTCAGGGATTCAGTATTTCGAACGGAAAATAGGAAAATGAATCCAATGTGTAGGCCAATATGTGCTACAAAAAAATCTTCCCACTCTCCTCCAGAACATTGCCTTGACATTACCTTCGCAATAAGTAAGACACAATTTGAGGAGAAGAGTTAGAAATGCTGTGAATACATATGTGGAATGGAAAATGCTCAGGAGTTCACAACCTTGGAGGTGGTAGACTAGTTTCCATGAGTAAGGGACAGGGTAAACACTCCACAAACGTGGAGCTCTGCTGGCCTAAAGACTTCGTGAGAAACTGCTTCTGAGGTTGGGCACTTGAAATATATGTTGTTGTCAGGAGCTTTAGCTTCCTTTGTAGTGAGACCATCAAACCAGGTCTGCATCTATGTGACCTGGAGGACACGGTTTCTGATTTTCCAATGAACATGAGGCAGAAGTGCTGAATTCTCTCTTTGCAGGTAAACTGTGGCCACTGGGGTCTAAGTGTCTCCCTGTGTGGACTGTGAAGCCATTTGGTCATCCTCCACTTTTTGTGGTGTTTCTTGCTGCTGCACTGGGAGTTTGGAATTTGCTTCAGGAAATACAAGGAGTTCAACTGGGACACAGTGCTGGAGGGAGTTCTGTCACGTGTGGTGGGTCAAGGTCCTAGGAGAATGCACCAGCCAGGCTTCTATCCCACAGAGCTTGCCCCCTTGACCATAGCAACCTGATTCTGAACACTGCCCTGAAACCTCTCCATATAACAAGATGCCTTTACATAGAAGGGTCTGCTCACTGCACCATGTCAGTCACAAGCCATTTGGAAGCCAATGGCAGATCCACATGGCCCCACCACAGATGTTTTATCACACACCTGCACACCACTGCTCTAGGCCCACTACTCAGCAGGCCCCAACTTACTGGCATCTCTGTTTTACACCATTTTCATGAAACCCAGTCAATCGAGGCACTGTCTGGTACACTCATGATCAGCAACAGGACATCCAAAGGTTCTCCAGTGCCACCTGGTCATGGGAATTTCAAAAATGTCATGGTATTTATCTAGCTAGCCATTTTTAAAGGATGAAGTTGGAGGCACTGTGGGTTTCCATTCCATTTAATGGTGAGGAAGCTCATTTCAACGAAAGCTCTGGAGAACTCTCACAAACAAGGCTTCCCAAAGAGTGGCCAAAAGGTCACAGGAAGCCAGGCCCATTGAGGTCTACAATGTGAGGTCCACGTGTGTTTGGACTCTCCACGATGGCTGCCAGGTCTTTAAGAATAAAATCATGTGATATCCGGGCTGAGATTCCCAGTGCTCTGTGGAAAGCCAGCCTGGGCCTAGATCTCAGTTTCCAAGGGCGACTCTCATGCGTGGCCTCCTAACATCCCGACACAATTCACGGCAATACTTCTCTGAGGTCAGTTCCAGAACTCAGTCTCCAAGGGGAATCACACCAGAGTTCAAGCCCAGGTGGACCCAGTCATCTCTTCCCACTGCCACACCACAATTCAAACCAAAACACTGCCACATGGCCCTCATCTTCTTCCATATAGACACTCATCATAACCTCTGGCTGGAGGTTTCCATGAGGGGCACAGCCCAAGACAGTGTCCACAATAAGCTCCCTTGCCTCTCATTTGCCTAATGTCAGGGTGGACTGGACACCCTTCCTGTGGACCTGGAGTGATCAAATAGGCCTGCCTTTAATACTGCTCTACTTCTCCAATTGGAGGCCTACTGACTGCCGGGTATAGATTCTTTGTGTGAACTGGAGTCATGAGAAAACCCAAGCACCTATGGGCTAGCCTCTGCATGGCTTTGAAGGACTCATTTGACACAAAGGATCCCTATTCTCACTTGATGGAGGTCAGGAACCTTACATAGGAAGGCGAGAGACCTCATCCACGATGACTGCTTTTGTGCCAGTTTGGCTTTGGATGCACGCATGGGATCTTTCTTTGGATCCACCAGGTGCTGACAATCTAAGCCACAGCCTCACACAGGGCCAAGAGGCTGATTCAGACACATCCCTTTGCAAAGCAATTAAGCAAAGAGCCACAGGTGATGCCCATTTATTTCCATTTGAAAACTGTTTTCTTCAGGCTACACAAAGGGGTGCCCTGAGGCAAAGGCCTTCCTGACATTCAGGGCCACAGAAGGATAGGTAAGCCAAAGGCCCAAAGCAGGCTTTCTCCAGGGAGACTTTACTGGTCACACTGATATCTGAGTTTTCTGAGATGCTCACCAATCCTTTCAACTATCCAGTACATGGCCATGTCACCGAGCTTGGAGGTGGTACATATCATGAGCCTATTCTGGAGAGTGGCCAGAATTCAGGAAGAAAACAGGAACTTAGGAAGATAGTAGGTGTTGCCCATCCATAAGGCAAGCCGCAGTCCATTCATGAATTGGGCAGGATGAATGCTGGGAAGCTTTCTACTAGACAGGACACATCCATTGATGCATTCTCTTTTCTAATGTCTACAACCAGGGACACAGTGGGATACACAAACATAGAAACACTCGCCTTGTCAAAAGCCTTACTAGAAACAGTCCACTCCAAACCAAACAAACCGCCTTTCCTACCTATTCTCAGAACATGAGACAAAACCACAAACTCACACCCACACCCACAAAGGCACCTCCTTCCAAGATGGTCTGTGACTACCCGGAGTGTCGTCTGACTGCTGGGCCATACTATGTTCCCCCGAAAGGCCCTGTCCTGTCTCACATCTGGCCTCCTTGGCCAACTCTGTGAAGTTGTCAGGAGCCAGCGGTGAGCCACTACCTGCTTTCTCAGGAAAGGCCCCTCTGCAGAGCTTTCCTGGCATTTGGCAATCCTCACCTCAGAGGGTACCAAGAAAGACTGACTCTGTCCTTGGTAAATCCAAACAAGTGAGCCCACTGGGACTGGGACTGGGACTAGCTCTGGGTGCCTGGCTTCCTGGATCCCAAGTTCAGAGAGTTCCATCACCAAGGAAGTGAGGTGAGGTCACTTCCTTCAGGAACTGAATGAGGTCACTGCCTTGGCAACCACTGTGTCCTAACAGTTGCTTCCAAGGCTCCCATGAGATGGAGGCTGCCCCTCCTTCCTGTGACACTTTCACAAGTTAGAATGGAATATCAACCATAGGCACCAAGGAACAGCTCTCCACACAGGCCTGCTTTGGTCCATCTTGTCTACATGAAGAAGAGAGAGGCTCATTCAGACACATCCCTTCATCCTGACCAGGTTGTTTGCCACGGAAGATGACTTCTGCTCTCTCAGGTCCTTCATAGCTGCCTACATCTTCTCCAGGGATCATTTCTGCATGGACCTTTGAGGTTCTCAGCAGGTGGAAGATCCCCCACATTCCTGTATTGTAAGACCCACTCTGTCCCTGCTCTTCTGTAAAGTTAGATTGAGGGAAGAGTGTATGGTTAGGGTTAAGAACCTGTTTGATGTGGCTTAGGAATCACTCTGCTGGATGAAGAATGGTATTGGGAACCTGCGATATTTATAATAATATAGAGGTGAAATATATGTATGAAAACAGAAATCCAAGTAAGATTTGAAGGCCAGAAGGGCATTGGGCCCTTGATTGGGGTACTTAGCTTTGAATGACTTTCTGCACAGATGTCTCAGATAAATCGATACACAATGGCATAGGACCTTGGACCTTGGATGATTGAATGTAGAAGAGAACATCCAGTCAAAAAGGGATAGTAGGTAGGATTAGGAAGAGAGTTGGTAAGTTTTGGAAGAAGAGTGAGTATGCAATTTGGACCAAAAGTTCTTTAGCAATAGGGTGTCGGTTAGAGAGTGAATGTAAACGTCAGCACATGTGAAGAGTCAGTCACAATGATGAACTGGGGAACATATGTAGGAAAGCAGATATCAATAGAGACATTAGGAAATCAGGCAAAGTATAAAGTGAGTGAGTGGATTAGACGTTTTCAACAGGGTTGAGGTTGAATATATCATCTTAGGAAGAAACAAATGTGTAGTCACCAATAGCATTGATATTTGAGAGCATTAGGCAACCTGGACAAGGATGTTTTTAGTAATCCATGCTCACTTTCCAATGAGGCTTTGGTGCAATCATAAGCGTGACCTTTGCATTTTGTGTCCAGAATATCACTGAGATAAAATGTATATGTAGATCAGGTGACATGAGTGTTTCTTCCACCATTTCTGGGAGTAATATGTTGAAGACATATAAATTAGCCTTTGGGGGTACAAATAGGTGTACCCTGGGTCTATGAATATAGAGATAATGCATGAATAGACCATACTGTGAATAAATAGTATAACAGGTTCCAATTTAAATAATGGATTGCATTGATATCTGAAAATATATAGGAAATCTAATATTGATACACAACCATTCATTCTAACCAGTTATACATCTAATGGTGATATTGGGGTTATGGTTTACCATGAAGGGGGTGTGAGTTTCGCTTCACAAGGGATTATGGAAATGGAAAAGAATGTGTTTGGAAAGAAGTCTCATGAAAAGACCAGTCAAGAAACGTGGAGGAATACATGTGTTCTGAAGCAGGAAGTGATTGAAAGGGAAATAAATGCCTAGAAATCTGTGAACTTGAGGATGAAATACATATCCTATGATGTGCATCAACTGAAGAAATAGTAATGTACCAGTGTTGAATAAAAATGAACATCAAAATACACATCATGTCCCATAGGAATCTACTTGCATTCATGTTAAACTGGGTCAGTTACTGTAGAAATATTAGGATTTCAGCACCAGGAAACAAATATGTATTTCAGGTGGATGACTATTTCTGAGAATAATCTTGTGAAAAGTTGATTATAAATCCACATATATGAACATGAATGAATTTAGGGAGTATATAATATGACACATACATTTCACATTTTGAAAAATCTGGAGAGTGTGTGTATGTGTGTGTGTGTGTGTATATATATATATATATATATATATATATATATATATATATATATATACACAAAAGAAAAACACACACACAAACACAGACATTAAAGAGTAGAAATATATATGCCAATCGAAATTCATCATGAAATATTTATCATCCACAGATCCAAAAATATTTATTTTACTGAACATGTATTTATGTATCATGTTGTTCAAGTGGGAAGCTCACCTGGAGGTTGAATTTTCAGTTCCAACAGCGTTTAGGAGGAGTGATCTCTTCTCACAGTTTGTATCTGCCAAGTCAGCCACCTCACAAGAATGGACGTGGGATAGGAGGTAGGATTCTATATGTGCATGTAAAAATGCATGATGCTGAATAGGCTACAGAGAAAGGGAGACAGGAATTCACATATTTGTTAACATTCAAAACACATGGAGAACTATTTCTATTAAATTGGACTAGATTTATAACACCTACCCTTTATAATGCCAAAGGCCAGTCCAACTATACACCAGGCCTGCTCTGAACTGCCTGTATTTCTATTCTGTTTGAGTTATTTTTCTCCATCATATTAGTATTCGTAGTCACAATCTAGTAGGGTATGGGTTAGTGTCAGGGATTCAGTATTTTGAACGGAAAATAGGAAAATGAATCCAATGTGTAGGCCAATATGTGCTACAAAAAAATCTTCCCACTCTCATCCAGAACATTGCCTTGACATTACCTTCGCAATAAGTAAGACACAATTTGAGGAGAAGAGTTAGAAATGCTGTGAATACATATGTGGAATGGAAAATGCTCAGGAGTTCACAACCTTGGAGGTGGTAGACTAGTTTCCATGAGTAAGGGACAGGGTAAACACTCCACAAACGTGGAGCTCTGCTGGCCTAAAGACTTCGTGAGAAACTGCTTCTGAGGTTGGGCACTTGAAATATATGTTGTTGTCAGGAGCTTTAGCTTCCTTTGTAGTGAGACCATCAAACCAGGTCTGCATCTATGTGACCTGGAGGACACGGTTTCTGATTTTCCAATGAACATGAGGCAGAAGTGCTGAATTCTCTCTTTGCAGGTAAACTGTGGCCACTGGGGTCTAAGTGTCTCCCTGTGTGGACTGTGAAGCCATTTGGTCATCCTCCACTTTTTGTGGTGTTTCTTGCTGCTGCACTGGGAGTTTGGAATTTGCTTCAGGAAATACAAGGAGTTCAACTGGGACACAGTGCTGGAGGGAGTTCTGCCACGTGTGGTGGGTCAAGGTCCTAGGAGAATGCACCAGCCAGGCTTCTATCCCACAGAGCTTGCCCCCTTGATCATAGCAACCTGATTCTGAACACTGCCCTGAAACCTCTCCATATAACAAGATGCCTTTACATAGAAGGGTCTGCTCACTGCACCATGTCAGTCACAAGCCATTTGGAAGCCAATGGCAGATCCACATGGCCCCACCACAGATGTTTTATCACACACCTGCACACCACTGCTCTAGGCCCACTACTCAGCAGGCCCCAACTTAATGGCATCTCTGTTTTACACCATTTTCATGAAACCCAGTCAATCGAGGCACTGTCTGGTACACTCATGATCAGCAACAGGACATCCAAAGGTTCTCCAGTGCCACCTGGTCATGGGAATTTCAAAAATGTCATGGTATTTATCTAGCTAGCCATTTTTAAAGGATGAAGTTGGAGGCACTGTGGGTTTCCATTCCTTCAGGAACCATTAAATGGTGAGGAAGCTCATTTCAACGAAAGATCTGGAGAACTCTCACAAACAAGGCTTCCCAAAGAGTGGCCAAAAGGTCACAGGAAGCCAGGCCCATTGAGGTCTATAATGTGAGGTCCACGTGTGTTTGGACTCTCCACGATGGCTGCCAGGTCTTTAAGAATAAAATCATGTGATATCCGGGCTGAGATTCCCAGTGCTCTGTGGAAAGCCAGCCTGGGCCTAGATCTCAGTTTCCAAGGGCGACTCTCATGCGTGGCCTCCTAACATCCCGACACAATTCACGGCAATACTTCTCTGAGGTCAGTTCCAGAACTCAGTCTCCAAGGGGAATCACACCAGAGTTCAAGCCCAGGTGGACCCAGTCATCTCTTCCCACTGCCACACCACAATTCAAACCAAAACACTGCCACATGGCCCTCATCTTCTTCCATATAGACACTCATCATAACCTCTGGCTGGAGGTTTCCATGAGGGGCACAGCCCAAGACAGTGTCCACAATAAGCTCCCTTGCCTCTCATTTGCCTAATGTCAGGGTGGACTGGACACCCTTCCTGTGGACCTGGAGTGATCAAATAGGCCTGCCTTTAATACTGCTCTACTTCTCCAATTGGAGGCCTACTGACTGCCGGGTATAGATTCTTTGTGTGAACTGGAGTCATGAGAAAACCCAAGCACCTATGGGCTAGCCTCTGCATGGCTTTGAAGGACTCATTTGACACAAAGGATCCCTATTCTCACTTGATGGAGGTCAGGAACCTTACAGAGGAAGGCGAGAGACCTCATCCACGATGACTGCTTTTGTGCCAGTTTGGCTTTGGATGCACGCATGGGATCTTTCTTTGGATCCACCAGGTGCTGACAATCTAAGCCACAGCCTCACACAGGGCCAAGAGGCTGATTCAGACACATCCCTTTGCAAAGCAATTAAGCAAAGAGCCACAGGTGATGCCCATTCATTTCCATTTGAAAACTGTTTTCTTCAGGCTTCACAAAGGGGTGCCCTGAGGCAAAGGCCTTCCTGACATTCAGGGCCACAGAAGGATAGGTAAGCCAAAGGCCCAAAGCAGGGTTTCTCCAGGGAGACCTTACTGGTCACACTAATATCTGAGTTTTCTGAGATGCTCACCATTCCTTTCAACTATCCAGTACATGGCCATGTCACCGAGCTTGGAGGTGGTACATATGTTGGACACAAAACCATGAGCCTATTCTGGAGAGTGGCCAGAATTCAGGAAGAAAACAGGAACTTAGGAAGATAGTAGGTGTTGCCCATCCATAAGGCAAGCCGCAGTCCATTCATGAATTGGGCAGGATGAATGCTGGGAAGCTTTCTACTAGACAGGACACATCCATTGATGCATTCTCTTTTCTAATGTCTACAACCAGGGACACAGTGGGATACACAAACATAGAAACACTCGCCTTGTCAAAAGCCTTACTAGAAACAGTCCACTCCAAACCAAACAAACCGCCTTTCCTACCTATTCTCAGAACATGAGACAAAACCACAAACTCACACCCACACCCACAAAGGCACCTCCTTCCAAGTTGGTCTGTGACTACCCGGAGTGTCGTCTGACTGGTGGGCCATACTATGTTCCCCCGAAAGGGCCTGTCCTGTCTCACATCTGGCCTCCTTGGCCAACTCTGTGAAGTTGTCAGGAGCCAGCGGTGAGCCACTACCTGCTTTCTCAGGAAAGGCCCCTCTGCAGAGCTTTCCTGGCATTTGGCAATCCTCACCTCAGAGGGTACCAAGAAAGACTGACTCTGTCCTTGGTAAATCCAAACAAGTGAGCCCACTGGGACTGGGACTGGGACTGGCTCTGGGTGCCTGGCTTCCTGGATCCCAAGTTCAGAGAGTTCCATCACCAAGGAAGTGAGGTGAGGTCACTTCCTTCAGGAACTGAATGAGGTCACTGCCTTGGCAACCACTGTGTCCTAACAGTTGCTTCCAAGGCTCCCATGAGATGGAGGCTGCCCCTCCTTCCTGTGACACTTTCACAAGTTAGAATGGAATATCAACCATAGGCACCAAGGAACAGCTCTCCACACAGGCCTGCTTTGGTCCATCTTGTCTACATGAAGAAGAGAGAGGCTCATTCAGACACATCCCTTCATCCTGACCAGGATGTTTGCCACGGAAGATGACTTCTGCTCTCTCAGGTCCTTCATAGCTGCCTACATCTTCTCCAGGGATCATTTCTGCATGGACCTTTGAGGTTCTCAGCAGGTGGAAGATCCCCCACATTCCTGTATTGTAAGACCCACTCTGTCCCTGCTCTTCTGTAAAGTTAGATTGAGGGAAGAGTGTATGGTTAGGGTTAAGAACCTGTTTGATGTGGCTTAGGAATCACTCTGCTGGATGAAGAATGGTATTGGGAACCTGCGATATTTATAATAATATAGAGGTGAAATATATGTATGAAAACAGAAATCCAAGTAAGATTTGAAGGCCAGAAGGGCATTGGGCCCTTGATTGGGATACTTAGCTTTGAATGACTTTCTGCACAGATGTCTCAGATAAATCGATACACAATGGCATAGGACCTTGGACCTTGGATGATTGAATGTAGAAGAGAACATCCAGTCAAAAAGGGATAGTAGGTAGGATTAGGAAGAGAGTTGGTAAGTTTTGGAAGAAGAGTGAGTATGCAATTTGGACCAAAAGTTCTTTAGCAATAGGGTGTCGGTTAGAGAGTGAATGTAAACGTCAGCACATGTGAAGAGTCAGTCACAATGATGAACTGGGGAACATATGTAGGAAAGCAGATATCAATAGAGACATTAGGAAATCAGGCAAAGTATAAAGTGAGTGAGTGGATTAGACGTTTTCAACAGGGTTGAGGTTGAATATATCATCTTAGGAAGAAACAAATGTGTAGTCACCAATAGCATTGACATTTGAGAGCATTAGGCAACCTGGACAAGGATGGTTTTAGTAATCCATGCTCACTTTCCAATGAGGCTTTGGTGCAATCATAAGCGTGACCTTTGCATTTTGTGTCCAGAATATCACTGAGATACAATGTATATGTAGATCAGGTGACATGAGTGTTTCTTCCACCATTTCTGGGAGTAATATGTTGAAGACATATAAATTAGCCTTTGGGGGTACAAATAGGTGTACCCTGGGTCTATGAATATAGAGATAATGCATGAATAGACCATACTGTGAATAAATAGTATAACAGGTTCCAATTTAAATAATGGATTGCATTGATATCTGAAAATATATAGGAAATCTAATATTGATACACAACCATTCATTCTAACCAGTTATACATCTAATGGTAATATTGGGGTTATGGTTTACCATGAAGGGGGTGTGAGTTTCGCTTCACAAGGGATTATGGAAATGGAAAAGAATGTGTTTGGAAAGAAGTCTCATGAAAAGACCAGTCAAGAAACGTGGAGGAATACATGTGTTCTGAAGCAGGAAGTGATTGAAAGGGAAATAAATGCCTAGAAATCTGTGAACTTGAGGATGAAATACATATCCTATGATGTGCATCAACTGAAGAAATAGTAATGTACCAGTGTTGAATAAAAATGAACATCAAAATACACATCATGTCCCATAGGAATCTACTTGCATTCATGTTAAACTGGGTCAGTTACTGTAGAAATATTAGGATTTCAGCACCAGGAAACAAATATGTATTTCAGGTGGATGACTATTTCTGAGAATAATCTTGTGAAAAGTTGATTATAAATCCACATATATGAACATGAATGAATTTAGGGAGTATATAATATGACACATACATTTCATATTTTGAAAAATCTGGAGAGTGTGTGTATGTGTGTGTGTGTGTATATATATATATATATATATATATATATATATATATATATACACACAAAAGAAAAACACACACACAAACACAGACATTAAAGAGTAGAAATATATATGCCAATCGAAATTCATCATGAAATATTTATCATCCACAGATCCAAAAATATTTATTTTACTGAACATGTATTTATGTATCATGTTGTTCAAGTGGGAAGCTCACCTGGAGGTTGAATTTTCAGTTCCAACAGCGTTTAGGAGGAGTGATCTCTTCTCACAGTTTGTATCTGCCAAGTCAGCCACCTCACAAGAATGGACGTGGGATAGGAGGTAGGATTCTATATGTGCATGTAAAAATGCATGATGCTGAATAGGCTACAGAGAAAGGGAGACAGGAATTCACATATTTGTTAACATTCAAAACACATGGAGAACTATTTCTATTAAATTGGACTAGATTTATAACACGTACCCTTTATAATGCCAAAGGCCAGTCCAACTATACACCAGGCCTGCTCTGAACTGCCTGTATTTCTATTCTGTTTGAGTTATTTTTCTCCATCATATTAGTATTCGTAGTCACAATCTAGTAGGGTATGGGTTAGTGTCAGGGATTCAGTATTTCGAACGGAAAATAGGAAAATGAATCCAATGTGTAGGCCAATATGTGCTACAAAAAAATCTTCCCACTCTCATCCAGAACATTGCCTTGACATTACCTTCGCAATAAGTAAGACACAATCTGAGGAGAAGAGTTAGAAATGCTGTGAATACATATGTGGAATGGAAAATGCTCAGGAGTTCACAACCTTGGAGGTGGTAGACTAGTTTCCATGAGTAAGGGACAGGGTAAACACTCCACAAACGTGGAGCTCTGCTGGCCTAAAGACTTCGTGAGAAACTGCTTCTGAGGTTGGGCACTTGAAATATATGTTGTTGTCAGGAGCTTTAGCTTCCTTTGTAGTGAGACCATCAAACCAGGTCTGCATCTATGTGACCTGGAGGACACGGTTTCTGATTTTCCAATGAACATGAGGCAGAAGTGCTGAATTCTCTCTTTGCAGGTAAACTGTGGCCACTGGGGTCTAAGTGTCTCCCTGTGTGGACTGTGAAGCCATTTGGTCATCCTCCACTTTTTGTGGTGTTTCTTGCTGCTGCACTGGGAGTTTGGAATTTGCTTCAGGAAATACAAGGAGTTCAACTGGGACACAGTGCTGGAGGGAGTTCTGTCACGTGTGGTGGGTCAAGGTCCTAGGAGAATGCACCAGCCAGGCTTCTATCCCACAGAGCTTGCCCCCTTGACCATAGCAACCTGATTCTGAACACTGCCCTGAAACCTCTCCATATCACAAGATGCCTTTACATAGAAGGGTCTGCTCACTGCACCATGTCAGTCACAAGCCATTTGGAAGCCAATGGCAGATCCACATGGCCCCACCACAGATGTTTTATCACACACCTGCACACCACTGCTCTAGGCCCACTACTCAGCAGGCCCCAACTTACTGGCATCTCTGTTTTACACCATTTTCATGAAACCCAGTCAATCGAGGCACTGTCTGGTACACTCATGATCAGCAACAGGACATCCAAAGGTTCTCCAGTGCCACCTGGTCATGGGAATTTCAAAAATGTCATGGTATTTATCTAGCTAGCCATTTTTAAAGGATGAAGTTGGAGGCACTGTGGGTTTCCATTCCTTCAGGAACCATTAAATGGTGAGGAAGCTCATTTCAACGAAAGCTCTGGAGAACTCTCACAAACAAGGCTTCCCAAAGAGTGGCCAAAAGGTCACAGGAAGCCAGGCCCATTGAGGTCTACAATGTGAGGTCCACGTGTGTTTGGACTCTCCACGATGGCTGCCAGGTCTTTAAGAATAAAATCATGTGATATCCGGGCTGAGATTCCCAGTGCTCTGTGGAAAGCCAGCCTGGGCCTAGATCTCAGTTTCCAAAGGCGACTCTCATGCGTGGCCTCCTAACATCCCGACACAATTCACGGCAATACTTCTCTGAGGTCAGTTCCAGAACTCAGTCTCCAAGGGGAATCACACCAGAGTTCAAGCCCAGGTGGACCCAGTCATCTCTTCCCACTGCCACACCACAATTCAAACCAAAACACTGCCACATGGCCCTCATCTTCTTCCATATAGACTCTCATCATAACCTCTGGCTGGAGGTTTCCATGAGGGGCACAGCCCAAGACAGTGTCCACAATAAGCTCCCTTGCCTCTCATTTGCCTAATGTCAGGGTGGACTGGACACCCTTCCTGTGGACCTGGAGTGATCAAATAGGCCTGCCTTTAATACTGCTCTACTTCTCCAATTGGAGGCCTACTGACTGCCGGGTATAGATTCTTTGTGTGAACTGGAGTCATGAGAAAACCCAAGCACCTATGGGCTAGCCTCTGCATGGCTTTGAAGGACTCATTTGACACAAAGGATCCCTATTCTCACTTGATGGAGGTCAGGAACCTTACAGAGGAAGGCGAGAGACCTCATCCACGATGACTGCTTTTGTGCCAGTTTGGCTTTGGATGCACGCATGGGATCTTTCTTTGGATCCACCAGGTGCTGACAATCTAAGCCACAGCCTCACACAGGGCCAAGAGGCTGATTCAGACACATCCCTTTGCAAAGCAATTAAGCAAAGAGCCACAGGTGATGCCCATTCATTTCCATTTGAAAACTGTTTTCTTCAGGCTTCACAAAGGGGTGCCCTGAGGCAAAGGCCTTCCTGACATTCAGGGCCACAGAAGGATAGGTAAGCCAAAGGCCCAAAGCAGGGTTTCTCCAGGGAGACCTTACTGGTCACACTGATATCTGAGTTTTCTGAGATGCTCACCATTCCTTTCAACTATCCAGTACATGGCCATGTCACCGAGCTTGGAGGTGGTACATATGTTGGACACAAAAACATGAGCCTATTCTGGAGAGTGGCCAGAATTCAGGAAGAAAACAGGAACTTAGGAAGATAGTAGGTGTTGCCCATCCATAAGGCAAGCCGCAGTCCATTCATGAATTGGGCAGGATGAATGCTGGGAAGCTTTCTACTAGACAGGACACATCCATTGATGCATTCTCTTTTCTAATGTCTACAACCAGGGACACAGTGGGATACACAAACATAGAAACACTCGCCTTGTCAAAAGCCTTACTAGAAACAGTCCACTCCAAACCAAACAAACCGCCTTTCCTACCTATTCTCAGAACATGAGACAAAACCACAAACTCACACCCACACCCACAAAGGCACCTCCTTCCAAGTTGGTCTGTGACTACCCGGAGTGTCGTCTGACTGGTGGGCCATACTATGTTCCCCCGAAAGGCCCTGTCCTGTCTCACATCTGGCCTCCTTGGCCAACTCTGTGAAGTTGTCAGGAGCCAGCGGTGAGCCACTACCTGCTTTCTCAGGAAAGGCCCCTCTGCAGAGCTTTCCTGGCATTTGGCAATCCTCACCTCAGAGGGTACCAAGAAAGACTGACTCTGTCCTTGGTAAATCCAAACAAGTGAGCCCACTGGGACTGGGACTGGGACTAGCTCTGGGTGCCTGGCTTCCTGGATCCCAAGTTCAGAGAGTTCCATCACCAAGGAAGTGAGGTGAGGTCACTTCCTTCAGGAACTGAATGAGGTCACTGCCTTGGCAACCACTGTGTCCTAACAGTTGCTTCCAAGGCTCCCATGAGATGGAGGCTGCCCCTCCTTCCTGTGACACTTTCACAAGTTAGAATGGAATATCAACCATAGGCACCAAGGAACAGCTCTCCACACAGGCCTGCTTTGGTCCATCTTGTCTACATTAAGAACAGACAGGCTCATTCAGACACATCCCTTCATCCTGACCAGGTTGTTTGCCACGGAAGATGACTTCTGCTCTCTCAGGTCCTTCATAGCTGCCTACATCTTCTCCAGGGATCATTTCTGCATGGACCTTTGAGGTTCTCAGCAGGTGGAAGATCCCCCACATTCCTGTATTGTAAGACCCACTCTGTCCCTGCTCTTCTGTAAAGTTAGATTGAGGGAAGAGTGTATGGTTAGGGTTAAGAACCTGTTTGATGTGGCTTAGGAATCACTCTGCTGGATGAAGAATGGTATTGGGAACCTGCGATATTTATAATAATATAGAGGTGAAATATATGTATGAAAACAGAAATCCAAGTAAGATTTGAAGGCCAGAAGGGCATTGGGCCCTTGATTGGGGTACTTAGCTTTGAATGACTTTCTGCACAGATGTCTCAGATAAATCGATACACAATGGCATAGGACCTTGGACCTTGGATGATTGAATGTAGAAGAGAACATCCAGTCAAAAAGGGATAGTAGGTAGGATTAGGAAGAGAGTTGGTAAGTTTTGGAAGAAGAGTGAGTATGCAATTTGGACCAAAAGTTCTTTAGCAATAGGGTGTCGGTTAGAGAGTGAATGTAAACGTCAGCACATGTGAAGAGTCAGTCACAATGATGAACTGGGGAACATATGTAGGAAAGCAGATATCAATAGAGACATTAGGAAATCAGGCAAAGTATAAAGTGAGTGAGTGGATTAGACGTTTTCAACAGGGTTGAGGTTGAATATATCATCTTAGGAAGAAACAAATGTGTAGTCACCAATAGCATTGACATTTGAGAGCATTAGGCAACCTGGACAAGGATGTTTTTAGTAATCCATGCTCACTTTCCAATGAGGCTTTGGTGCAATCATAAGCGTGACCTTTGCATTTTGTGTCCAGAATATCACTGAGATAAAATGTATATGTAGATCAGGTGACATGAGTGTTTCTTCCACCATTTCTGGGAGTAATATGTTGAAGACATATAAATTAGCCTTTGGGGGTACAAATAGGTGTACCCTGGGTCTATGAATATAGAGATAATGCATGAATAGACCATACTGTGAATAAATAGTATAACAGGTTCCAATTTAAATAATGGATTGCATTGATATCTGAAAATATATAGGAAATCTAATATTGATACACAACCATTCATTCTAACCAGTTATACATCTAATGGTAATATTGGGGTTATGGTTTACCATGAAGGGGGTGTGAGTTTCGCTTCACAAGGGATTATGGAAATGGAAAAGAATGTGTTTGGAAAGAAGTCTCATGAAAAGACCAGTCAAGAAACGTGGAGGAATACATGTGTTCTGAAGCAGGAAGTAATTGAAAGGGAAATAAATGCCTAGAAATCTGTGAACTTGAGGATGAAATACATATCCTATGATGTGCATCAACTGAAGAAATAGTAATGTACCAGTGTTGAATAAAAATGAACATCAAAATACACATCATGTCCCATAGGAATCTACTTGCATTCATGTTAAACTGGGTCAGTTACTGTAGAAATATTAGGATTTCAGCACCAGGAAACAAATATGTATTTCAGGTGGATGACTATTTCTGAGAATAATCTTGTGAAAAGTTGATTATAAATCCACATATATGAACATGAATGAATTTAGGGAGTATATAATATGACACATACATTTCACATTTTGAAAAATCTGGAGAGTGTGTGTATGTGTGTGTGTGTGTATATATATATATATATACACAAAAGAAAAACACACACACAAACACAGACATTAAAGAGTAGAAATATATATGCCAATCGAAATTCATCATGAAATATTTATCATCCACAGATCCAAAAATATTTATTTTACTGAACATGTATTTATGTATCATGTTGTTCAAGTGGGAAGCTCACCTGGAGGTTGAATTTTCAGTTCCAACAGCGTTTAGGAGGAGTGATCTCTTCTCACAGTTTGTATCTGCCAAGTCAGCCACCTCACAAGAATGGACGTGGGATAGGAGGTAGGATTCTATATGTGCATGTAAAAATGCATGATGCTGAATAGGCTACAGAGAAAGGGAGACAGGAATTCACATATTTGTTAACATTCAAAACACATGGAGAACTATTTCTATTAAATTGGACTAGATTTATAACACCTACCCTTTATAATGCCAAAGGCCAGTCCAACTATACACCAGGCCTGCTCTGAACTGCCTGTATTTCTATTCTGTTTGAGTTATTTTTCTCCATCATATTAGTATTCGTAGTCACAATCTAGTAGGGTATGGGTTAGTGTCAGGGATTCAGTATTTCGAACGGAAAATAGGAAAATGAATCCAATGTGTAGGCCAATATGTGCTACAAAAAAATCTTCCCACTCTCATCCAGAACATTGCCTTGACATTACCTTCGCAATAAGTAAGACACAATTTGAGGAGAAGAGTTAGAAATGCTGTGAATACATATGTGGAATGGAAAATGCTCAGGAGTTCACAACCTTGGAGGTGGTAGACTAGTTTCCATGAGTAAGGGACAGGGTAAACACTCCACAAACGTGGAGCTCTGCTGGCCTAAAGACTTCGTGAGAAACTGCTTCTGAGGTTGGGCACTTGAAATATATGTTGTTGTCAGGAGCTTTAGCTTCCTTTGTAGTGAGACCATCAAACCAGGTCTGCATCTATGTGACCTGGAGGACACGGTTTCTGATTTTCCAATGAACATGAGGCAGAAGTGCTGAATTCTCTCTTTGCAGGTAAACTGTGGCCACTGGGGTCTAAGTGTCTCCCTGTGTGGACTGTGAAGCCATTTGGTCATCCTCCACTTTTTGTGGTGTTTCTTGCTGCTGCACTGGGAGTTTGGAATTTGCTTCAGGAAATACAAGGAGTTCAACTGGGACACAGTGCTGGAGGGAGTTCTGTCACGTGTGGTGGGTCAAGGTCCTAGGAGAATGCACCAGCCAGGCTTCTATCCCACAGAGCTTGCCCCCTTGACCATAGCAACCTGATTCTGAACACTGCCCTGAAACCTCTCCATATAACAAGATGCCTTTACATAGAAGGGTCTGCTCACTGCACCATGTCAGTCACAAGCCATTTGGAAGCCAATGGCAGATCCACATGGCCCCACCACAGATGTTTTATCACACACCTGCACACCACTGCTCTAGGCCCACTACTCAGCAGGCCCCAACTTACTGGCATCTCTGTTTTACACCATTTTCATGAAACCCAGTCAATCGAGGCACTGTCTGGTACACTCATGATCAGCAACAGGACATCCAAAGGTTCTCCAGTGCCACCTGGTCATGGGAATTTCAAAAATGTCATGGTATTTATCTAGCTAGCCATTTTTAAAGGATGAAGTTGGAGGCACTGTGGGTTTCCATTCCTTCAGGAACCATTAAATGGTGAGGAAGCTCATTTCAACGAAAGCTCTGGAGAACTCTCACAAACAAGGCTTCCCAAAGAGTGGCCAAAAGGTCACAGGAAGCCAGGCCCATTGAGGTCTACAATGTGAGGTCCACGTGTGTTTGGACTCTCCACGATGGCTGCCAGGTCTTTAAGAATAAAATCATGTGATATCCGGGCTGAGATTCCCAGTGCTCTGTGGAAAGCCAGCCTGGGCCTAGATCTCAGTTTCCAAGGGCGACTCTCATGCGTGGCCTCCTAACATCCCGACACAATTCACGGCAATACTTCTCTGAGGTCAGTTCCAGAACTCAGTCTCCAAGGGGAATCACACCAGAGTTCAAGCCCAGGTGGACCCAGTCATCTCTTCCCACTGCCACACCACAATTCAAACCAAAACACTGCCACATGGCCCTCATCTTCTTCCATATAGACACTCATCATAACCTCTGGCTGGAGGTTTCCATGAGGGGCACAGCCCAAGACAGTGTCCACAATAAGCTCCCTTGCCTCTCATTTGCCTAATGTCAGGGTGGACTGGACACCCTTCCTGTGGACCTGGAGTGATCAAATAGGCCTGCCTTTAATACTGCTCTACTTCTCCAATTGGAGGCCTACTGACTGCCGGGTATAGATTCTTTGTGTGAACTGGAGTCATGAGAAAACCCAAGCACCTATGGGCTAGCCTCTGCATGGCTTTGAAGGACTCATTTGACACAAAGGATCCCTATTCTCACTTGATGGAGGTCAGGAACCTTACAGAGGAAGGCGAGAGACCTCATCCAGGATGACTGCTTTTGTGCCAGTTTGGCTTTGGATGCACGCATGGGATCTTTCTTTGGATCCACCAGGTGCTGACAATCTAAGCCACAGCCTCACACAGGGCCAAGAGGCTGATTCAGACACATCCCTTTGCAAAGCAATTAAGCAAAGAGCCACAGGTGATGCCCATTCATTTCCATTTGAAAACTGTTTTCTTCAGGCTTCACAAAGGGGTGCCCTGAGGCAAAGGCCTTCCTGACATTCAGGGCCACAGAAGGATAGGTAAGCCAAAGGCCCAAAGCAGGGTTTCTCCAGGGAGACCTTACTGGTCACACTGATATCTGAGTTTTCTGAGATGCTCACCATTCCTTTCAACTATCCAGTACATGGCCATGTCACCGAGCTTGGAGGTGGTACATATGTTGGACACAAAAACATGAGCCTATTCTGGAGAGTGGCCAGAATTCAGGAAGAAAACAGGAACTTAGGAAGATAGTAGGTGTTGCCCATCCATAAGGCAAGCCGCAGTCCATTCATGAATTGGGCAGGATGAATGCTGGGAAGCTTTCTACTAGACAGGACACATCCATTGATGCATTCTCTTTTCTAATGTCTACAACCAGGGACACAGTGGGATACACAAACATAGAAACACTCGCCTTGTCAAAAGCCTTACTAGAAACAGTCCACTCCAAACCAAACAAACCGCCTTTCCTACCTATTCTCAGAACATGAGACAAAACCACAAACTCACACCCACACCCACAAAGGCACCTCCTTCCAAGTTGGTCTGTGACTACCCGGAGTGTCGTCTGACTGGTGGGCCATACTATGTTCCCCCGAAAGGCCCTGTCCTGTCTCACATCTGGCCTCCTTGGCCAACTCTGTGAAGTTGTCAGGAGCCAGCGGTGAGCCACTACCTGCTTTCTCAGGAAAGGCCCCTCTGCAGAGCTTTCCTGGCATTTGGCAATCCTCACCTCAGAGGGTACCAAGAAAGACTGACTCTGTCCTTGGTAAATCCAAACAAGTGAGCCCACTGGGACTGGGACTGGGACTAGCTCTGGGTGCCTGGCTTCCTGGATCCCAAGTTCAGAGAGTTCCATCACCAAGGAAGTGAGGTGAGGTCACTTCCTTCAGGAACTGAATGAGGTCACTGCCTTGGCAACCACTGTGTCCTAACAGTTGCTTCCAAGGCTCCCATGAGATGGAGGCTGCCCCTCCTTCCTGTGACACTTTCACAAGTTAGAATGGAATATCAACCATAGGCACCAAGGAACAGCTCTCCACACAGGCCTGCTTTGGTCCATCTTGTCTACATGAAGAAGAGAGAGGCTCATTCAGACACATCCCTTCATCCTGACCAGGATGTTTGCCACGGAAGATGACTTCTGCTCTCTCAGGTCCTTCATAGCTGCCTACATCTTCTCCAGGGATCATTTCTGCATGGACCTTTGAGGTTCTCAGCAGGTGGAAGATCCCCCACATTCCTGTATTGTAAGACCCACTCTGTCCCTGCTCTTCTGTAAAGTTAGATTGAGGGAAGAGTGTATGGTTAGGGTTAAGAACCTGTTTGATGTGGCTTAGGAATCACTCTGCTGGATGAAGAATGGTATTGGGAACCTGCGATATTTATAATAATATAGAGGTGAAATATATGTATGAAAACAGAAATCCAAGTAAGATTTGAAGGCCAGAAGGGCATTGGGCCCTTGATTGGGATACTTAGCTTTGAATGACTTTCTGCACAGATGTCTCAGATAAATCGATACACAATGGCATAGGACCTTGGACCTTGGATGATTGAATGTAGAAGAGAACATCCAGTCAAAAAGGGATAGTAGGTAGGATTAGGAAGAGAGTTGGTAAGTTTTGGAAGAAGAGTGAGTATGCAATTTGGACCAAAAGTTCTTTAGCAATAGGGTGTCGGTTAGAGAGTGAATGTAAACGTCAGCACATGTGAAGAGTCAGTCACAATGATGAACTGGGGAACATATGTAGGAAAGCAGATATCAATAGAGACATTAGGAAATCAGGCAAAGTATAAAGTGAGTGAGTGGATTAGACGTTTTCAACAGGGTTGAGGTTGAATATATCATCTTAGGAAGAAACAAATGTGTAGTCACCAATAGCATTGACATTTGAGAGCATTAGGCAACCTGGACAAGGATGTTTTTAGTAATCCATGCTCACTTTCCAATGAGGCTTTGGTGCAATCATAAGCGTGACCTTTGCATTTTGTGTCCAGAATATCACTGAGATAAAATGTATATGTAGATCAGGTGACATGAGTGTTTCTTCCACCATTTCTGGGAGTAATATGTTGAAGACATATAAATTAGCCTTTGGGGGTACAAATAGGTGTACCCTGGGTCTATGAATATAGAGATAATGCATGAATAGACCATACTGTGAATAAATAGTATAACAGGTTCCAATTTAAATAATGGATTGCATTGATATCTGAAAATATATAGGAAATCTAATATTGATACACAACCATTCATTCTAACCAGTTATACATCTAATGGTAATATTGGGGTTATGGTTTACCATGAAGGGGGTGTGAGTTTCGCTTCACAAGGGATTATGGAAATGGAAAAGAATGTGTTTGGAAAGAAGTCTCATGAAAAGACCAGTCAAGAAACGTGGAGGAATACATGTGTTCTGAAGCAGGAAGTGATTGAAAGGGAAATAAATGCCTAGAAATCTGTGAACTTGAGGATGAAATACATATCCTATGATGTGCATCAACTGAAGAAATAGTAATGTACCAGTGTTGAATAAAAATGAACATCAAAATACACATCATGTCCCATAGGAATCTACTTGCATTCATGTTAAACTGGGTCAGTTACTGTAGAAATATTAGGATTTCAGCACCAGGAAACAAATATGTATTTCAGGTGGATGACTATTTCTGAGAATAATCTTGTGAAAAGTTGATTATAAATCCACATATATGAACATGAATGAATTTAGGGAGTATATAATATGACACATACATTTCACATTTTGAAAAATCTGGAGAGTGTGTGTATGTGTGTGTGTGTGTGTGTATATATATATATATATATATATATATATATATATATATATATACACAAAAGAAAAACACACACACAAACACAGACATTAAAGAGTAGAAATATATATGCCAATCGAAATTCATCATGAAATATTTATCATCCACAGATCCAAAAATATTTATTTTACTGAACATGTATTTATGTATCATGTTGTTCAAGTGGGAAGCTCACCTGGAGGTTGAATTTTCAGTTCCAACTGCGTTTAGGAGGAGTGATCTCTTCTCACAGTTTGTATCTGCCAAGTCAGCCACCTCACAAGAATGGACGTGGGATAGGAGGTAGGATTCTATATGTGCATGTAAAAATGCATGATGCTGAATAGGCTACAGAGAAAGGGAGACAGGAATTCACATATTTGTTAACATTCAAAACACATGGAGAACTATTTCTATTAAATTGGACTAGATTTATAACACCTACCCTTTATAATGCCAAAGGCCAGTCCAACTATACACCAGGCCTGCTCTGAACTGCCTGTATTTCTATTCTGTTTGAGTTATTTTTCTCCATCATATTAGTATTCGTAGTCACAATCTAGTAGGGTATGGGTTAGTGTCAGGGATTCAGTATTTCGAACGGAAAATAGGAAAATGAATCCAATGTGTAGGCCAATATGTGCTACAAAAAAATCTTCCCACTCTCATCCAGAACATTGCCTTGACATTACCTTCGCAATAAGTAAGACACAATTTGAGGAGAAGAGTTAGAAATGCTGTGAATACATATGTGGAATGGAAAATGCTCAGGAGTTCACAACCTTGGAGGTGGTAGACTAGTTTCCATGAGTAAGGGACAGGGTAAACACTCCACAAACGTGGAGCTCTGCTGGCCTAAAGACTTCGTGAGAAACTGCTTCTGAGGTTGGGCACTTGAAATATATGTTGTTGTCAGGAGCTTTAGCTTCCTTTGTAGTGAGACCATCAAACCAGGTCTGCATCTATGTGACCTGGAGGACACGGTTTCTGATTTTCCAATGAACATGAGGCAGAAGTGCTGAATTCTCTCTTTGCAGGTAAACTGTGGCCACTGGGGTCTAAGTGTCTCCCTGTGTGGACTGTGAAGCCATTTGGTCATCCTCCACTTTTTGTGGTGTTTCTTGCTGCTGCACTGGGAGTTTGGAATTTGCTTCAGGAAATACAAGGAGTTCAACTGGGACACAGTGCTGGAGGGAGTTCTGTCACGTGTGGTGGGTCAAGGTCCTAGGAGAATGCACCAGCCAGGCTTCTATCCCACAGAGCTTGCCCCCTTGACCATAGCAACCTGATTCTGAACACTGCCCTGAAACCTCTCCATATAACAAGATGCCTTTACATAGAAGGGTCTGCTCACTGCACCATGTCAGTCACAAGCCATTTGGAAGCCAATGGCAGATCCACATGGCCCCACCACAGATGTTTTATCACACACCTGCACACCACTGCTCTAGGCCCACTACTCAGCAGGCCCCAACTTACTGGCATCTCTGTTTTACACCATTTTCATGAAACCCAGTCAATCGAGGCACTGTCTGGTACACTCATGATCAGCAACAGGACATCCAAAGGTTCTCCAGTGCCACCTGGTCATGGGAATTTCAAAAATGTCATGGTATTTATCTAGCTAGCCATTTTTAAAGGATGAAGTTGGAGGCACTGTGGGTTTCCATTCCTTCAGGAACCATTAAATGGTGAGGAAGCTCATTTCAACGAAAGCTCTGGAGAACTCTCACAAACAAGGCTTCCCAAAGAGTGGCCAAAAGGTCACAGGAAGCCAGGCCCATTGAGGTCTACAATGTGAGGTCCACGTGTGTTTGGACTCTCCACGATGGCTGCCAGGTCTTTAAGAATAAAATCATGTGATATCCGGGCTGAGATTCCCAGTGCTCTGTGGAAAGCCAGCCTGGGCCTAGATCTCAGTTTCCAAGGGCGACTCTCATGCGTGGCCTCCTAACATCCCGACACAATTCACGGCAATACTTCTCTGAGGTCAGTTCCAGAACTCAGTCTCCAAGGGGAATCACACCAGAGTTCAAGCCCAGGTGGACCCAGTCATCTCTTCCCACTGCCACACCACAATTCAAACCAAAACACTGCCACATGGCCCTCATCTTCTTCCATATAGACACTCATCATAACCTCTGGCTGGAGGTTTCCATGAGGGGCACAGCCCAAGACAGTGTCCACAATAAGCTCCCTTGCCTCTCATTTGCCTAATGTCAGGGTGGACTGGACACCCTTCCTGTGGACCTGGAGTGATCAAATAGGCCTGCCTTTAATACTGCTCTACTTCTCCAATTGGAGGCCTACTGACTGCCGGGTATAGATTCTTTGTGTGAACTGGAGTCATGAGAAAACCCAAGCACCTATGGGCTAGCCTCTGCATGGCTTTGAAGGACTCATTTGACACAAAGGATCCCTATTCTCACTTGATGGAGGTCAGGAACCTTACAGAGGAAGGCGAGAGACCTCATCCACGATGACTGCTTTTGTGCCAGTTTGGCTTTGGATGCACGCATGGGATCTTTCTTTGGATCCACCAGGTGCTGACAATCTAAGCCACAGCCTCACACAGGGCCAAGAGGCTGATTCAGACACATCCCTTTGCAAAGCAATTAAGCAAAGAGCCACAGGTGATGCCCATTCATTTCCATTTGAAAACTGTTTTCTTCAGGCTTCACAAAGGGGTGCCCTGAGGCAAAGGCCTTCCTGACATTCAGGGCCACAGAAGGATAGGTAAGCCAAAGGCCCAAAGCAGGGTTTCTCCAGGGAGACCTTACTGGTCACACTGATATCTGAGTTTTCTGAGATGCTCACCATTCCTTTCAACTATCCAGTACATGGCCATATCACCGAGCTTGGAGGTGGTACATATGTTGGACACAAAACCATGAGCCTATTCTGGAGAGTGGCCAGAATTCAGGAAGAAAACAGGAACTTAGGAAGATAGTAGGTGTTGCCCATCCATAAGGCAAGCCGCAGTCCATTCATGAATTGGGCAGGATGAATGCTGGGAAGCTTTCTACTAGACAGGACACATCCATTGATGCATTCTCTTTTCTAATGTCTACAACCAGGGACACAGTGGGATACACAAACATAGAAACACTCGCCTTGTCAAAAGCCTTACTAGAAACAGTCCACTCCAAACCAAACAAACCGCCTTTCCTACCTATTCTCAGAACATGAGACAAAACCACAAACTCACACCCACACCCACAAAGGCACCTCCTTCCAAGTTGGTCTGTGACTACCCGGAGTGTCGTCTGACTGGTGGGCCATACTATGTTCCCCCGAAAGGCCCTGTCCTGTCTCACATCTGGCCTCCTTGGCCAACTCTGTGAAGTTGTCAGGAGCCAGCGGTGAGCCACTACCTGCTTTCTCAGGAAAGGCCCCTCTGCAGAGCTTTCCTGGCATTTGGCAATCCTCACCTCAGAGGGTACCAAGAAAGACTGACTCTGTCCTTGGTAAATCCAAACAAGTGAGCCCACTGGGACTGGGACTGGGACTAGCTCTGGGTGCCTGGCTTCCTGGATCCCAAGTTCAGAGAGTTCCATCACCAAGGAAGTGAGGTGAGGTCACTTCCTTCAGGAACTGAATGAGGTCACTGCCTTGGCAACCACTGTGTCCTAACAGTTGCTTCCAAGGCTCCCATGAGATGGAGGCTGCCCCTCCTTCCTGTGACACTTTCACAAGTTAGAATGGAATATCAACCATAGGCACCAAGGAACAGCTCTCCACACAGGCCTGCTTTGGTCCATCTTGTCTACATGAAGAAGAGAGAGGCTCATTCAGACACATCCCTTCATCCTGACCAGGATGTTTGCCACGGAAGATGACTTCTGCTCTCTCAGGTCCTTCATAGCTGCCTACATCTTCTCCAGGGATCATTTCTGCATGGACCTTTGAGGTTCTCAGCAGGTGGAAGATCCCCCACATTCCTGTATTGTAAGACCCACTCTGTCCCTGCTCTTCTGTAAAGTTAGATTGAGGGAAGAGTGTATGGTTAGGGTTAAGAACCTGTTTGATGTGGCTTAGGAATCACTCTGCTGGATGAAGAATGGTATTGGGAACCTGCGATATTTATAATAATATAGAGGTGAAATATATGTATGAAAACAGAAATCCAAGTAAGATTTGAAGGCCAGAAGGGCATTGGGCCCTTGATTGGGATACTTAGCTTTGAATGACTTTCTGCACAGATGTCTCAGATAAATCGATACACAATGGCATAGGACCTTGGACCTTGGATGATTGAATGTAGAAGAGAACATCCAGTCAAAAAGGGATAGTAGGTAGGATTAGGAAGAGAGTTGGTAAGTTTTGGAAGAAGAGTGAGTATGCAATTTGGACCAAAAGTTCTTTAGCAATAGGGTGTCGGTTAGAGAGTGAATGTAAACGTCAGCACATGTGAAGAGTCAGTCACAATGATGAACTGGGGAACATATGTAGGAAAGCAGATATCAATAGAGACATTAGGAAATCAGGCAAAGTATAAAGTGAGTGAGTGGATTAGACGTTTTCAACAGGGTTGAGGTTGAATATATCATCTTAGGAAGAAACAAATGTGTAGTCACCAATAGCATTGACATTTGAGAGCATTAGGCAACCTGGACAAGGATGTTTTTAGTAATCCATGCTCACTTTCCAATGAGGCTTTGGTGCAATCATAAGCGTGACCTTTGCATTTTGTGTCCAGAATATCACTGAGATAAAATGTATATGTAGATCAGGTGACATGAGTGTTTCTTCCACCATTTCTGGGAGTAATATGTTGAAGACATATAAATTAGCCTTTGGGGGTACAAATAGGTGTACCCTGGGTCTATGAATATAGAGATAATGCATGAATAGACCATACTGTGAATAAATAGTATAACAGGTTCCAATTTAAATAATGGATTGCATTGATATCTGAAAATATATAGGAAATCTAATATTGATACACAACCATTCATTCTAACCAGTTATACATCTAATGGTAATATTGGGGTTATGGTTTACCATGAAGGGGGTGTGAGTTTCGCTTCACAAGGGATTATGGAAATGGAAAAGAATGTGTTTGGAAAGAAGTCTCATGAAAAGACCAGTCAAGAAACGTGGAGGAATACATGTGTTCTGAAGCAGGAAGTGATTGAAAGGGAAATAAATGCCTAGAAATCTGTGAACTTGAGGATGAAATACATATCCTATGATGTGCATCAACTGAAGAAATAGTAATGTACCAGTGTTGAATAAAAATGAACATCAAAATACACATCATGTCCCATAGGAATCTACTTGCATTCATGTTAAACTGGGTCAGTTACTGTAGAAATATTAGGATTTCAGCACCAGGAAACAAATATGTATTTCAGGTGGATGACTATTTCTGAGAATAATCTTGTGAAAAGTTGATTATAAATCCACATATATGAACATGAATGAATTTAGGGAGTATATAATATGACACATACATTTCACATTTTGAAAAATCTGGAGAGTGTGTGTATGTGTGTGTGTGTGTGTATATATATATATATATATATATATATATATATATACACAAAAGAAAAACACACACACAAACACAGACATTAAAGAGTAGAAATATATATGCCAATCGAAATTCATCATGAAATATTTATCATCCACAGATCCAAAAATATTTATTTTACTGAACATGTATTTATGTATCATGTTGTTCAAGTGGGAAGCTCACCTGGAGGTTGAATTTTCAGTTCCAACTGCGTTTAGGAGGAGTGATCTCTTCTCACAGTTTGTATCTGCCAAGTCAGCCACCTCACAAGAATGGACGTGGGATAGGAGGTAGGATTCTATATGTGCATGTAAAAATGCATGATGCTGAATAGGCTACAGAGAAAGGGAGACAGGAATTCACATATTTGTTAACATTCAAAACACATGGAGAACTATTTCTATTAAATTGGACTAGATTTATAACACCTACCCTTTATAATGCCAAAGGCCAGTCCAACTATACACCAGGCCTGCTCTGAACTGCCTGTATTTCTATTCTGTTTGAGTTATTTTTCTCCATCATATTAGTATTCGTAGTCACAATCTAGTAGGGTATGGGTTAGTGTCAGGGATTCAGTATTTCGAACGGAAAATAGGAAAATGAATCCAATGTGTAGGCCAATATGTGCTACAAAAAAATCTTCCCACTCTCCTCCAGAACATTGCCTTGACATTACCTTCGCAATAAGTAAGACACAATTTGAGGAGAAGAGTTAGAAATGCTGTGAATACATATGTGGAATGGAAAATGCTCAGGAGTTCACAACCTTGGAGGTGGTAGACTAGTTTCCATGAGTAAGGGACAGGGTAAACACTCCACAAACGTGGAGCTCTGCTGGCCTAAAGACTTCGTGAGAAACTGCTTCTGAGGTTGGGCACTTGAAATATATGTTGTTGTCAGGAGCTTTAGCTTCCTTTGTAGTGAGACCATCAAACCAGGTCTGCATCTATGTGACCTGGAGGACACGGTTTCTGATTTTCCAATGAACATGAGGCAGAAGTGCTGAATTCTCTCTTTGCAGGTAAACTGTGGCCACTGGGGTCTAAGTGTCTCCCTGTGTGGACTGTGAAGCCATTTGGTCATCCTCCACTTTTTGTGGTGTTTCTTGCTGCTGCACTGGGAGTTTGGAATTTGCTTCAGGAAATACAAGGAGTTCAACTGGGACACAGTGCTGGAGGGAGTTCTGTCACGTGTGGTGGGTCAAGGTCCTAGGAGAATGCACCAGCCAGGCTTCTATCCCACAGAGCTTGCCCCCTTGACCATAGCAACCTGATTCTGAACACTGCCCTGAAACCTCTCCATATCACAAGATGCCTTTACATAGAAGGGTCTGCTCACTGCACCATGTCAGTCACAAGCCATTTGGAAGCCAATGGCAGATCCACATGGCCCCACCACAGATGTTTTATCACACACCTGCACACCACTGCTCTAGGCCCACTACTCAGCAGGCCCCAACTTACTGGCATCTCTGTTTTACACCATTTTCATGAAACCCAGTCAATCGAGGCACTGTCTGGTACACTCATGATCAGCAACAGGACATCCAAAGGTTCTCCAGTGCCACCTGGTCATGGGAATTTCAAAAATGTCATGGTATTTATCTAGCTAGCCATTTTTAAAGGATGAAGTTGGAGGCACTGTGGGTTTCCATTCCTTCAGGAACCATTAAATGGTGAGGAAGCTCATTTCAACGAAAGCTCTGGAGAACTCTCACAAACAAGGCTTCCCAAAGAGTGGCCAAAAGGTCACAGGAAGCCAGGCCCATTGAGGTCTACAATGTGAGGTCCACGTGTGTTTGGACTCTCCACGATGGCTGCCAGGTCTTTAAGAATAAAATCATGTGATATCCGGGCTGAGATTCCCAGTGCTCTGTGGAAAGCCAGCCTGGGCCTAGATCTCAGTTTCCAAGGGCGACTCTCATGCGTGGCCTCCTAACATCCCGACACAATTCACGGCAATACTTCTCTGAGGTCAGTTCCAGAACTCAGTCTCCAAGGGGAATCACACCAGAGTTCAAGCCCAGGTGGACCCAGTCATCTCTTCCCACTGCCACACCACAATTCAAACCAAAACACTGCCACATGGCCCTCATCTTCTTCCATATAGACACTCATCATAACCTCTGGCTGGAGGTTTCCATGAGGGGCACAGCCCAAGACAGTGTCCACAATAAGCTCCCTTGCCTCTCATTTGCCTAATGTCAGGGTGGACTGGACACCCTTCCTGTGGACCTGGAGTGATCAAATAGGCCTGCCTTTAATACTGCTCTACTTCTCCAATTGGAGGCCTACTGACTGCCGGGTATAGATTCTTTGTGTGAACTGGAGTCATGAGAAAACCCAAGCACCTATGGGCTAGCCTCTGCATGGCTTTGAAGGACTCATTTGACACAAAGGATCCCTATTCTCACTTGATGGAGGTCAGGAACCTTACAGAGGAAGGCGAGAGACCTCATCCACGATGACTGCTTTTGTGCCAGTTTGGCTTTGGATGCACGCATGGGATCTTTCTTTGGATCCACCAGGTGCTGACAATCTAAGCCACAGCCTCACACAGGGCCAAGAGGCTGATTCAGACACATCCCTTTGCAAAGCAATTAAGCAAAGAGCCACAGGTGATGCCCATTCATTTCCATTTGAAAACTGTTTTCTTCAGGCTTCACAAAGGGGTGCCCTGAGGCAAAGGCCTTCCTGACATTCAGGGCCACAGAAGGATAGGTAAGCCAAAGGCCCAAAGCAGGGTTTCTCCAGGGAGACCTTACTGGTCACACTGATATCTGAGTTTTCTGAGATGCTCACCATTCCTTTCAACTATCCAGTACATGGCCATGTCACCGAGCTTGGAGGTGGTACATATGTTGGACACAAAAACATGAGCCTATTCTGGAGAGTGGCCAGAATTCAGGAAGAAAACAGGAACTTAGGAAGATAGTAGGTGTTGCCCATCCATAAGGCAAGCCGCAGTCCATTCATGAATTGGGCAGGATGAATGCTGGGAAGCTTTCTACTAGACAGGACACATCCATTGATGCATTCTCTTTTCTAATGTCTACAACCAGGGACACAGTGGGATACACAAACATAGAAACACTCGCCTTGTCAAAAGCCTTACTAGAAACAGTCCACTCCAAACCAAACAAACCGCCTTTCCTACCTATTCTCAGAACATGAGACAAAACCACAAACTCACACCCACACCCACAAAGGCACCTCCTTCCAAGTTGGTCTGTGACTACCCGGAGTGTCGTCTGACTGCTGGGCCATACTATGTTCCCCCGAAAGGCCCTGTCCTGTCTCACATCTGGCCTCCTTGGCCAACTCTGTGAAGTTGTCAGGAGCCAGCGGTGAGCCACTACCTGCTTTCTCAGGAAAGGCCCCTCTGCAGAGCTTTCCTGGCATTTGGCAATCCTCACCTCAGAGGGTACCAATAAAGACTGACTCTGTCCTTGGTAAATCCAAACAAGTGAGCCCACTGGGACTGGGACTGGGACTGGCTCTGGGTGCCTGGCTTCCTGGATCCCAAGTTCAGAGAGTTCCATCACCAAGGAAGTGAGGTGAGGTCACTTCCTTCAGGAACTGAATGAGGTCACTGCCTTGGCAACCACTGTGTCCTAACAGTTGCTTCCAAGGCTCCCATGAGATGGAGGCTGCCCCTCCTTCCTGTGACACTTTCACAAGTTAGAATGGAATATCAACCGTAGGCACCAAGGAACAGCTCTCCACACAGGCCTGCTTTGGTCCATCTTGTCTACATGAAGAAGAGAGAGGCTCATTCAGACACATCCCTTCATCCTGACCAGGTTGTTTGCCACGGAAGATGACTTCTGCTCTCTCAGGTCCTTCATAGCTGCCTACATCTTCTCCAGGGATCATTTCTGCATGGACCTTTGAGGTTCTCAGCAGGTGGAAGATCCCCCACATTCCTGTATTGTAAGACCCACTCTGTCCCTGCTCTTCTGTAAAGTTAGATTGAGGGAAGAGTGTATGGTTAGGGTTAAGAACCTGTTTGATGTGGCTTAGGAATCACTCTGCTGGATGAAGAATGGTATTGGGAACCTGCGATATTTATAATAATATAGAGGTGAAATATATGTATGAAAACAGAAATCCAAGTAAGATTTGAAGGCCAGAAGGGCATTGGGCCCTTGATTGGGGTACTTAGCTTTGAATGACTATCTGCACAGATGTCTCAGATAAATCGATACACAATGGCATAGGACCTTGGACCTTGGATGATTGAATGTAGAAGAGAACATCCAGTCAAAAAGGGATAGTAGGTAGGATTAGGAAGAGAGTTGGTAAGTTTTGGAAGAAGAGTGAGTATGCAATTTGGACCAAAAGTTCTTTAGCAATAGGGTGTCGGTTAGAGAGTGAATGTAAACGTCAGCACATGTGAAGAGTCAGTCACAATGATGAACTGGGGAACATATGTAGGAAAGCAGATATCAATAGAGACATTAGGAAATCAGGCAAAGTATAAAGTGAGTGAGTGGATTAGATGTTTTCAACAGGGTTGAGGTTGAATATATCATCTTAGGAAGAAACAAATGTGTAGTCACCAATAGCATTGACATTTGAGAGCATTAGGCAACCTGGACAAGGATGTTTTTAGTAATCCATGCTCACTTTCCAATGAGGCTTTGGTGCAATCATAAGCGTGACCTTTGCATTTTGTGTCCAGAATATCACTGAGATAAAATGTATATGTAGATCAGGTGACATGAGTGTTTCTTCCACCATTTCTGGGAGTAATATGTTGAAGACATATAAATTAGCCTTTGGGGGTACAAATAGGTGTACCCTGGGTCTATGAATATAGAGATAATGCATGAATAGACCATACTGTGAATAAATAGTATAACAGGTTCCAATTTAAATAATGGATTGCATTGATATCTGAAAATATATAGGAAATCTAATATTGATACACAACCATTCATTCTAACCAGTTATACATCTAATGGTGATATTGGGGTTATGGTTTACCATGAAGGGGGTGTGAGTTTCGCTTCACAAGGGATTATGGAAATGGAAAAGAATGTGTTTGGAAAGAAGTCTCATGAAAAGACCAGTCAAGAAACGTGGAGGAATACATGTGTTCTGAAGCAGGAAGTGATTGAAAGGGAAATAAATGCCTAGAAATCTGTGAACTTGAGGATGAAATACATATCCTATGATGTGCATCAACTGAAGAAATAGTAATGTACCAGTGTTGAATAAAAATGAACATCAAAATACACAATTATGTCCCATAGGAATCTACTTGCATTCATGTTAAACTGGGTCAGTTACTGTAGAAATATTAGGATTTCAGCACCAGGAAACAAATATGTATTTCAGGTGGATGACTATTTCTGAGAATAATCTTGTGAAAAGTTGATTATAAATCCACATATATGAACATGAATGAATTTAGGGAGTATATAATATGACACATACATTTCATATTTTGAAAAATCTGGAGAGTGTGTGTATGTGTGTGTGTGTGTATATATATATATATATATATATATATATATATATATATATATATATACACACAAAAGAAAAACACACACACAAACACAGACATTAAAGAGTAGAAATATATATGCCAATCGAAATTCATCATGAAATATTTATCATCCACAGATCCAAAAATATTTATTTTACTGAACATGTATTTATGTATCATGTTGTTCAAGTGGGAAGCTCACCTGGAGGTTGAATTTTCAGTTCCAACAGCGTTTAGGAGGAGTGATCTCTTCTCACAGTTTGTATCTGCCAAGTCAGCCACCTCACAAGAATGGACGTGGGATAGGAGGTAGGATTCTATATGTGCATGTAAAAATGCATGATCCTGAATAGGCTACAGAGAAAGGGAGACAGGAATTCACATATTTGTTAACATTCAAAACACATGGAGAACTATTTCTATTAAATTGGACTAGATTTATAACACCTACCCTTTATAATGCCAAAGGCCAGTCCAACTATACACCAGGCCTGCTCTGAACTGCCTGTATTTCTATTCTGTTTGAGTTATTTTTCTCCATCATATTAGTATTCGTAGTCACAATCTAGTAGGGTATGGGTTAGTGTCAGGGATTCAGTATTTCGAACGGAAAATAGGAAAATGAATCCAATGTGTAGGCCAATATGTGCTACAAAAAAATCTTCCCACTCTCCTCCAGAACATTGCCTTGACATTACCTTCGCAATAAGTAAGACACAATTTGAGGAGAAGAGTTAGAAATGCTGTGAATACATATGTGGAATGGAAAATGCTCAGGAGTTCACAACCTTGGAGGTGGTAGACTAGTTTCCATGAGTAAGGGACAGGGTAAACACTCCACAAACGTGGAGCTCTGCTGGCCTAAAGACTTCGTGAGAAACTGCTTCTGAGGTTGGGCACTTGAAATATATGTTGTTGTCAGGAGCTTTAGCTTCCTTTGTAGTGAGACCATCAAACCAGGTCTGCATCTATGTGACCTGGAGGACACGGTTTCTGATTTTCCAATGAACATGAGGCAGAAGTGCTGAATTCTCTCTTTGCAGGTAAACTGTGGCCACTGGGGTCTAAGTGTCTCCCTGTGTGGACTGTGAAGCCATTTGGTCATCCTCCACTTTTTGTGGTGTTTCTTGCTGCTGCACTGGGAGTTTGGAATTTGCTTCAGGAAATACAAGGAGTTCAACTGGGACACAGTGCTGGAGGGAGTTCTGTCACATGTGGTGGGTCAAGGTCCTAGGAGAATGCACCAGCCAGGCTTCTATCCCACAGAGCTTGCCCCCTTGACCATAGCAACCTGATTCTGAACACTGCCCTGAAACCTCTCCATATCACAAGATGCCTTTACATAGAAGGGTCTGCTCACTGCACCATGTCAGTCACAAGCCATTTGGAAGCCAATGGCAGATCCACATGGCCCCACCACAGATGTTTTATCACACACCTGCACACCACTGCTCTAGGCCCACTACTCAGCAGGCCCCAACTTACTGGCATCTCTGTTTTACACCATTTTCATGAAACCCAGTCAATCGAGGCACTGTCTGGTACACTCATGATCAGCAACAGGACATCCAAAGGTTCTCCAGTGCCACCTGGTCATGGGAATTTCAAAAATGTCATGGTATTTATCTAGCTAGCCATTTTTAAAGGATGAAGTTGGAGGCACTGTGGGTTTCCATTCCTTCAGGAACCATTAAATGGTGAGGAAGCTCATTTCAACGAAAGCTCTGGAGAACTCTCACAAACAAGGCTTCCCAAAGAGTGGCCAAAAGGTCACAGGAAGCCAGGCCCATTGAGGTCTACAATGTGAGGTCCACGTGTGTTTGGACTCTCCACGATGGCTGCCAGGTCTTTAAGAATAAAATCATGTGATATCCGGGCTGAGATTCCCAGTGCTCTGTGGAAAGCCAGCCTGGGCCTAGATCTCAGTTTCCAAGGGCGACTCTCATGCGTGGCCTCCTAACATCCCGACACAATTCACGGCAATACTTCTCTGAGGTCAGTTCCAGAACTCAGTCTCCAAGGGGAATCACACCAGAGTTCAAGCCCAGGTGGACCCAGTCATCTCTTCCCACTGCCACACCACAATTCAAACCAAAACACTGCCACATGGCCCTCATCTTCTTCCATATAGACACTCATCATAACCTCTGGCTGGAGGTTTCCATGAGGGGCACAGCCCAAGACAGTGTCCACAATAAGCTCCCTTGCCTCTCATTTGCCTAATGTCAGGGTGGACTGGACACCCTTCCTGTGGACCTGGAGTGATCAAATAGGCCTGCCTTTAATACTGCTCTACTTCTCCAATTGGAGGCCTACTGACTGCCGGGTATAGATTCTTTGTGTGAACTGGAGTCATGAGAAAACCCAAGCACCTATGGGCTAGCCTCTGCATGGCTTTGAAGGACTCATTTGACACAAAGGATCCCTATTCTCACTTGATGGAGGTCAGGAACCTTACAGAGGAAGGCGAGAGACCTCATCCACGATGACTGCTTTTGTGCCAGTTTGGCTTTGGATGCACGCATGGGATCTTTCTTTGGATCCACCAGGTGCTGACAATCTAAGCCACAGCCTCACACAGGGCCAAGAGGCTGATTCAGACACATCCCTTTGCAAAGCAATTAAGCAAAGAGCCACAGGTGATGCCCATTCATTTCCATTTGAAAACTGTTTTCTTCAGGCTTCACAAAGGGGTGCCCTGAGGCAAAGGCCTTCCTGACATTCAGGGCCACAGAAGGATAGGTAAGCCAAAGGCCCAAAGCAGGGTTTCTCCAGGGAGACCTTACTGGTCACACTGATATCTGAGTTTTCTGAGATGCTCACCATTCCTTTCAACTATCCAGTACATGGCCATGTCACCGAGCTTGGAGGTGGTACATATGTTGGACACAAAAACATGAGCCTATTCTGGAGAGTGGCCAGAATTCAGGAAGAAAACAGGAACTTAGGAAGATAGTAGGTGTTGCCCATCCATAAGGCAAGCCGCAGTCCATTCATGAATTGGGCAGGATGAATGCTGGGAAGCTTTCTACTAGACAGGACACATCCATTGATGCATTCTCTTTTCTAATGTCTACAACCAGGGACACAGTGGGATACACAAACATAGAAACACTCGCCTTGTCAAAAGCCTTACTAGAAACAGTCCACTCCAAACCAAACAAACCGCCTTTCCTACCTATTCTCAGAACATGAGACAAAACCACAAACTCACACCCACACCCACAAAGGCACCTCCTTCCAAGTTGGTCTGTGACTACCCGGAGTGTCGTCTGACTGGTGGGCCATACTATGTTCCCCCGAAAGGCCCTGTCCTGTCTCACATCTGGCCTCCTTGGCCAACTCTGTGAAGTTGTCAGGAGCCAGCGGTGAGCCACTACCTGCTTTCTCAGGAAAGGCCCCTCTGCAGAGCTTTCCTGGCATTTGGCAATCCTCACCTCAGAGGGTACCAAGAAAGACTGACTCTGTCCTTGGTAAATCCAAACAAGTGAGCCCACTGGGACTGGGACTGGGACTGGCTCTGGGTGCCTGGCTTCCTGGATCCCAAGTTCAGAGAGTTCCATCACCAAGGAAGTGAGGTGAGGTCACTTCCTTCAGGAACTGAATGAGGTCACTGCCTTGGCAACCACTGTGTCCTAACAGTTGCTTCCAAGGCTCCCATGAGATGGAGGCTGCCCCTCCTTCCTGTGACACTTTCACAAGTTAGAATGGAATATCAACCATAGGCACCAAGGAACAGCTCTCCACACAGGCCTGCTTTGGTCCATCTTGTCTACATGAAGAAGAGAGAGGCTCATTCAGACACATCCCTTCATCCTGACCAGGTTGTTTGCCACGGAAGATGACTTCTGCTCTCTCAGGTCCTTCATAGCTGCCTACATCTTCTCCAGGGATCATTTCTGCATGGACCTTTGAGGTTCTCAGCAGGTGGAAGATCCCCCACATTCCTGTATTGTAAGACCCACTCTGTCCCTGCTCTTCTGTAAAGTTAGATTGAGGGAAGAGTGTATGGTTAGGGTTAAGAACCTGTTTGATGTGGCTTAGGAATCACTCTGCTGGATGAAGAATGGTATTGGGAACCTGCGATATTTATAATAATATAGAGGTGAAATATATGTATGAAAACAGAAATCCAAGTAAGATTTGAAGGCCAGAAGGGCATTGGGCCCTTGATTGGGATACTTAGCTTTGAATGACTTTCTGCACAGATGTCTCAGATAAATCGATACACAATGGCATAGGACCTTGGACCTTGGATGATTGAATGTAGAAGAGAACATCCAGTCAAAAAGGGATAGTAGGTAGGATTAGGAAGAGAGTTGGTAAGTTTTGGAAGAAGAGTGAGTATGCAATTTGGACCAAAAGTTCTTTAGCAATAGGGTGTCGGTTAGAGAGTGAATGTAAACGTCAGCACATGTGAAGAGTCAGTCACAATGATGAACTGGGGAACATATGTAGGAAAGCAGATATCAATAGAGACATTAGGAAATCAGGCAAAGTATAAAGTGAGTGAGTGGATTAGACATTTTCAACAGGGTTGAGGTTGAATATATCATCTTAGGAAGAAACAAATGTGTAGTCACCAATAGCATTGACATTTGAGAGCATTAGGCAACCTGGACAAGGATGTTTTTAGTAATCCATGCTCACTTTCCAATGAGGCTTTGGTGCAATCATAAGCGTGACCTTTGCATTTTGTGTCCAGAATATCACTGAGATAAAATGTATATGTAGATCAGGTGACATGAGTGTTTCTTCCACCATTTCTGGGAGTAATATGTTGAAGACATATAAATTAGCCTTTGGGGGTACAAATAGGTGTACCCTGGGTCTATGAATATAGAGATAATGCATGAATAGACCATACTGTGAATAAATAGTATAACAGGTTCCAATTTAAATAATGGATTGCATTGATATCTGAAAATATATAGGAAATCTAATATTGATACACAACCATTCATTCTAACCAGTTATACATCTAATGGTGATATTGGAGTTATGGTTTACCATGAAGGGGGTGTGAGTTTCGCTTCACAAGGGATTATGGAAATGGAAAAGAATGTGTTTGGAAAGAAGTCTCATGAAAAGACCAGTCAAGAAACGTGGAGGAATACATGTGTTCTGAAGCAGGAAGTGATTGAAAGGGAAATAAATGCCTAGAAATCTGTGAACTTGAGGATGAAATACATATCCTATGATGTGCATCAACTGAAGAAATAGTAATGTACCAGTGTTGAATAAAAATGAACATCAAAATACACATCATGTCCCATAGGAATCTACTTGCATTCATGTTAAACTGGGTCAGTTACTGTAGAAATATTAGGATTTCAGCACCAGGAAACAAATATGTATTTCAGGTGGATGACTATTTCTGAGAATAATCTTGTGAAAAGTTGATTATAAATCCACATATATGAACATGAATGAATTTAGGGAGTATATAATATGACACATACATTTCACATTTTGAAAAATCTGGAGAGTGTGTGTATGTGTGTGTGTGTGTATATATATATATATATATATATATATATATATATATATATACACACAAAAGAAAAACACACACACAAACACAGACATTAAAGAGTAGAAATATATATGCCAATCGAAATTCATCATGAAATATTTATCATCCACAGATCCAAAAATATTTATTTTACTGAACATGTATTTATGTATCATGTTGTTCAAGTGGGAAGCTCACCTGGAGGTTGAATTTTCAGTTCCAACAGCGTTTAGGAGGAGTGATCTCTTCTCACAGTTTGTATCTGCCAAGTCAGCCACCTCACAAGAATGGACGTGGGATAGGAGGTAGGATTCTATATGTGCATGTAAAAATGCATGATGCTGAATAGGCTACAGAGAAAGGGAGACAGGAATTCACATATTTGTTAACATTCAAAACACATGGAGAACTATTTCTATTAAATTGGACTAGATTTATAACACCTACCCTTTATAATGCCAAAGGCCAGTCCAACTATACACCAGGCCTGCTCTGAACTGCCTGTATTTCTATTCTGTTTGAGTTATTTTTCTCCATCATATTAGTATTCGTAGTCACAATCTAGTAGGGTATGGGTTAGTGTCAGGGATTCAGTATTTCGAACGGAAAATAGGAAAATGAATCCAATGTGTAGGCCAATATGTGCTACAAAAAAATCTTCCCACTCTCATCCAGAACATTGCCTTGACATTACCTTCGCAATAAGTAAGACACAATCTGAGGAGAAGAGTTAGAAATGCTGTGAATACATATGTGGAATGGAAAATGCTCAGGAGTTCACAACCTTGGAGGTGGTAGACTAGTTTCCATGAGTAAGGGACAGGGTAAACACTCCACAAACGTGGAGCTCTGCTGGCCAAAAGACTTCGTGAGAAACTGCTTCTGAGGTTGGGCACTTGAAATATATGTTGTTGTCAGGAGCTTTAGCTTCCTTTGTAGTGAGACCATCAAACCAGGTCTGCATCTATGTGACCTGGAGGACACGGTTTCTGATTTTCCAATGAACATGAGGCAGAAGTGCTGAATTCTCTCTTTGCAGGTAAACTGTGGCCACTGGGGTCTAAGTGTCTCCCTGTGTGGACTGTGAAGCCATTTGGTCATCCTCCACTTTTTGTGGTGTTTCTTGCTGCTGCACTGGGAGTTTGGAATTTGCTTCAGGAAATACAAGGAGTTCAACTGGGACACAGTGCTGGAGGGAGTTCTGTCACGTGTGGTGGGTCAAGGTCCTAGGAGAATGCACCAGCCAGGCTTCTATCCCACAGAGCTTGCCCCCTTGACCATAGCAACCTGATTCTGAACACTGCCCTGAAACCTCTCCATATCACAAGATGCCTTTACATAGAAGGGTCTGCTCACTGCACCATGTCAGTCACAAGCCATTTGGAAGCCAATGGCAGATCCACATGGCCCCACCACAGATGTTTTATCACACACCTGCACACCACTGCTCTAGGCCCACTACTCAGCAGGCCCCAACTTACTGGCATCTCTGTTTTACACCATTTTCATGAAACCCAGTCAATCGAGGCACTGTCTGGTACACTCATGATCAGCAACAGGACATCCAAAGGTTCTCCAGTGCCACCTGGTCATGGGAATTTCAAAAATGTCATGGTATTTATCTAGCTAGCCATTTTTAAAGGATGAAGTTGGAGGCACTGTGGGTTTCCATTCCTTCAGGAACCATTAAATGGTGAGGAAGCTCATTTCAACGAAAGCTCTGGAGAACTCTCACAAACAAGGCTTCCCAAAGAGTGGCCAAAAGGTCACAGGAAGCCAGGCCCATTGAGGTCTACAATGTGAGGTCCACGTGTGTTTGGACTCTCCACGATGGCTGCCAGGTCTTTAAGAATAAAATCATGTGATATCCGGGCTGAGATTCCCAGTGCTCTGTGGAAAGCCAGCCTGGGCCTAGATCTCAGTTTCCAAGGGCGACTCTCATGCGTGGCCTCCTAACATCCCGACACAATTCACGGCAATACTTCTCTGAGGTCAGTTCCAGAACTCAGTCTCCAAGGGGAATCACACCAGAGTTCAAGCCCAGGTGGACCCAGTCATCTCTTCCCACTGCCACACCACAATTCAAACCAAAACACTGCCACATGGCCCTCATCTTCTTCCATATAGACACTCATCATAACCTCTGGCTGGAGGTTTCCATGAGGGGCACAGCCCAAGACAGTGTCCACAATAAGCTCCCTTGCCTCTCATTTGCCTAATGTCAGGGTGGACTGGACACCCTTCCTGTGGACCTGGAGTGATCAAATAGGCCTGCCTTTAATACTGCTCTACTTCTCCAATTGGAGGCCTACTGACTGCCGGGTATAGATTCTTTGTGTGAACTGGAGTCATGAGAAAACCCAAGCACCTATGGGCTAGCCTCTGCATGGCTTTGAAGGACTCATTTGACACAAAGGATCCCTATTCTCACTTGATGGAGGTCAGGAACCTTACAGAGGAAGGCGAGAGACCTCATCCACGATGACTGCTTTTGTGCCAGTTTGGCTTTGGATGCACGCATGGGATCTTTCTTTGGATCCACCAGGTGCTGACAATCTAAGCCACAGCCTCACACAGGGCCAAGAGGCTGATTCAGACACATCCCTTTGCAAAGCAATTAAGCAAAGAGCCACAGGTGATGCCCATTCATTTCCATTTGAAAACTGTTTTCTTCAGGCTTCACAAAGGGGTGCCCTGAGGCAAAGGCCTTCCTGACATTCAGGGCCACAGAAGGATAGGTAAGCCAAAGGCCCAAAGCAGGGTTTCTCCAGGGAGACCTTACTGGTCACACTGATATCTGAGTTTTCTGAGATGCTCACCATTCCTTTCAACTATCCAGTACATGGCCATGTCACCGAGCTTGGAGGTGGTACATATGTTGGACACAAAAACATGAGCCTATTCTGGAGAGTGGCCAGAATTCAGGAAGAAAACAGGAACTTAGGAAGATAGTAGGTGTTGCCCATCCATAAGGCAAGCCGCAGTCCATTCATGAATTGGGCAGGATGAATGCTGGGAAGCTTTCTACTAGACAGGACACATCCATTGATGCATTCTCTTTTCTAATGTCTACAACCAGGGACACAGTGGGATACACAAACATAGAAACACTCGCCTTGTCAAAAGCCTTACTAGAAACAGTCCACTCCAAACCAAACAAACCGCCTTTCCTACCTATTCTCAGAACATGAGACAAAACCACAAACTCACACCCACACCCACAAAGGCACCTCCTTCCAAGTTGGTCTGTGACTACCCGGAGTGTCGTCTGACTGGTGGGCCATACTATGTTCCCCCGAAAGGCCCTGTCCTGTCTCACATCTGGCCTCCTTGGCCAACTCTGTGAAGTTGTCAGGAGCCAGCGGTGAGCCACTACCTGCTTTCTCAGGAAAGGCCCCTCTGCAGAGCTTTCCTGGCATTTGGCAATCCTCACCTCAGAGGGTACCAAGAAAGACTGACTCTGTCCTTGGTAAATCCAAACAAGTGAGCCCACTGGGACTGGGACTGGGACTGGCTCTGGGTGCCTGGCTTCCTGGATCCCAAGTTCAGAGAGTTCCATCACCAAGGAAGTGAGGTGAGGTCACTTCCTTCAGGAACTGAATGAGGTCACTGCCTTGGCAACCACTGTGTCCTAACAGTTGCTTCCAAGGCTCCCATGAGATGGAGGCTGCCCCTCCTTCCTGTGACACTTTCACAAGTTAGAATGGAATATCAACCATAGGCACCAAGGAACAGCTCTCCACACAGGCCTGCTTTGGTCCATCTTGTCTACATGAAGAAGAGAGAGGCTCATTCAGACACATCCCTTCATCCTGACCAGGTTGTTTGCCACGGAAGATGACTTCTGCTCTCTCAGGTCCTTCATAGCTGCCTACATCTTCTCCAGGGATCATTTCTGCATGGACCTTTGAGGTTCTCAGCAGGTGGAAGATCCCCCACATTCCTGTATTGTAAGACCCACTCTGTCCCTGCTCTTCTGTAAAGTTAGATTGAGGGAAGAGTGTATGGTTAGGGTTAAGAACCTGTTTGATGTGGCTTAGGAATCACTCTGCTGGATGAAGAATGGTATTGGGAACCTGCGATATTTATAATAATATAGAGGTGAAATATATGTATGAAAACAGAAATCCAAGTAAGATTTGAAGGCCAGAAGGGCATTGGGCCCTTGATTGGGATACTTAGCTTTGAATGACTTTCTGCACAGATGTCTCAGATAAATCGATACACAATGGCATAGGACCTTGGACCTTGGATGATTGAATGTAGAAGAGAACATCCAGTCAAAAAGGGATAGTAGGTAGGATTAGGAAGAGAGTTGGTAAGTTTTGGAAGAAGAGTGAGTATGCAATTTGGACCAAAAGTTCTTTAGCAATAGGGTGTCGGTTAGAGAGTGAATGTAAACGTCAGCACATGTGAAGAGTCAGTCACAATGATGAACTGGGGAACATATGTAGGAAAGCAGATATCAATAGAGACATTAGGAAATCAGGCAAAGTATAAAGTGAGTGAGTGGATTAGACATTTTCAACAGGGTTGAGGTTGAATATATCATCTTAGGAAGAAACAAATGTGTAGTCACCAATAGCATTGACATTTGAGAGCATTAGGCAACCTGGACAAGGATGTTTTTAGTAATCCATGCTCACTTTCCAATGAGGCTTTGGTGCAATCATAAGCGTGACCTTTGCATTTTGTGTCCAGAATATCACTGAGATAAAATGTATATGTAGATCAGGTGACATGAGTGTTTCTTCCACCATTTCTGGGAGTAATATGTTGAAGACATATAAATTAGCCTTTGGGGGTACAAATAGGTGTACCCTGGGTCTATGAATATAGAGATAATGCATGAATAGACCATACTGTGAATAAATAGTATAACAGGTTCCAATTTAAATAATGGATTGCATTGATATCTGAAAATATATAGGAAATCTAATATTGATACACAACCATTCATTCTAACCAGTTATACATCTAATGGTGATATTGGAGTTATGGTTTACCATGAAGGGGGTGTGACTTTCGCTTCACAAGGGATTATGGAAATGGAAAAGAATGTGTTTGGAAAGAAGTCTCATGAAAAGACCAGTCAAGAAACGTGGAGGAATACATGTGTTCTGAAGCAGGAAGTGATTGAAAGGGAAATAAATGCCTAGAAATCTGTGAACTTGAGGATGAAATACATATCCTATGATGTGCATCAACTGAAGAAATAGTAATGTACCAGTGTTGAATAAAAATGAACATCAAAATACACATCATGTCCCATAGGAATCTACTTGCATTCATGTTAAACTGGGTCAGTTACTGTAGAAATATTAGGATTTCAGCACCAGGAAACAAATATGTATTTCAGGTGGATGACTATTTCTGAGAATAATCTTGTGAAAAGTTGATTATAAATCCACATATATGAACATGAATGAATTTAGGGAGTATATAATATGACACATACATTTCACATTTTGAAAAATCTGGAGAGTGTGTGTATGTGTGTGTGTGTGTATATATATATATATATATATATATATATATATATATATATATATACACACAAAAGAAAAACACACACACAAACACAGACATTAAAGAGTAGAAATATATATGCCAATCGAAATTCATCATGAAATATTTATCATCCACAGATCCAAAAATATTTATTTTACTGAACATGTATTTATGTATCATGTTGTTCAAGTGGGAAGCTCACCTGGAGGTTGAATTTTCAGTTCCAACAGCGTTTAGGAGGAGTGATCTCTTCTCACAGTTTGTATCTGCCAAGTCAGCCACCTCACAAGAATGGACGTGGGATAGGAGGTAGGATTCTATATGTGCATGTAAAAATGCATGATGCTGAATAGGCTACAGAGAAAGGGAGACAGGAATTCACATATTTGTTAACATTCAAAACACATGGAGAACTATTTCTATTAAATTGGACTAGATTTATAACACCTACCCTTTATAATGCCAAAGGCCAGTCCAACTATACACCAGGCCTGCTCTGAACTGCCTGTATTTCTATTCTGTTTGAGTTATTTTTCTCCATCATATTAGTATTCGTAGTCACAATCTAGTAGGGTATGGGTTAGTGTCAGGGATTCAGTATTTCGAACGGAAAATAGGAAAATGAATCCAATGTGTAGGCCAATATGTGCTACAAAAAAATCTTCCCACTCTCATCCAGAACATTGCCTTGACATTACCTTCGCAATAAGTAAGACACAATCTGAGGAGAAGAGTTAGAAATGCTGTGAATACATATGTGGAATGGAAAATGCTCAGGAGTTCACAACCTTGGAGGTGGTAGACTAGTTTCCATGAGTAAGGGACAGGGTAAACACTCCACAAACGTGGAGCTCTGCTGGCCTAAAGACTTCGTGAGAAACTGCTTCTGAGGTTGGGCACTTGAAATATATGTTGTTGTCAGGAGCTTTAGCTTCCTTTGTAGTGAGACCATCAAACCAGGTCTGCATCTATGTGACCTGGAGGACACGGTTTCTGATTTTCCAATGAACATGAGGCAGAAGTGCTGAATTCTCTCTTTGCAGGTAAACTGTGGCCACTGGGGTCTAAGTGTCTCCCTGTGTGGACTGTGAAGCCATTTGGTCATCCTCCACTTTTTGTGGTGTTTCTTGCTGCTGCACTGGGAGTTTGGAATTTGCTTCAGGAAATACAAGGAGTTCAACTGGGACACAGTGCTGGAGGGAGTTCTGTCACGTGTGGTGGGTCAAGGTCCTAGGAGAATGCACCAGCCAGGCTTCTATCCCACAGAGCTTGCCCCCTTGACCATAGCAACCTGATTCTGAACACTGCCCTGAAACCTCTCCATATCACAAGATGCCTTTACATAGAAGGGTCTGCTCACTGCACCATGTCAGTCACAAGCCATTTGGAAGCCAATGGCAGATCCACATGGCCCCACCACAGATGTTTTATCACACACCTGCACACCACTGCTCTAGGCCCACTACTCAGCAGGCCCCAACTTACTGGCATCTCTGTTTTACACCATTTTCATGAAACCCAGTCAATCGAGGCACTGTCTGGTACACTCATGATCAGCAACAGGACATCCAAAGGTTCTCCAGTGCCACCTGGTCATGGGAATTTCAAAAATGTCATGGTATTTATCTAGCTAGCCATTTTTAAAGGATGAAGTTGGAGGCACTGTGGGTTTCCATTCCTTCAGGAACCATTAAATGGTGAGGAAGCTCATTTCAACGAAAGATCTGGAGAACTCTCACAAACAAGGCTTCCCAAAGAGTGGCCAAAAGGTCACAGGAAGCCAGGCCCATTGAGGTCTATAATGTGAGGTCCACGTGTGTTTGGACTCTCCACGATGGCTGCCAGGTCTTTAAGAATAAAATCATGTGATATCCGGGCTGAGATTCCCAGTGCTCTGTGGAAAGCCAGCCTGGGCCTAGATCTCAGTTTCCAAGGGCGACTCTCATGCGTGGCCTCCTAACATCCCGACACAATTCACGGAAATACTTCTCTGAGGTCAGTTCCAGAACTCAGTCTCCAAGGGGAATCACACCAGAGTTCAAGCCCAGGTGGACCCAGTCATCTCTTCCCACTGCCACACCACAATTCAAACCAAAACACTGCCACATGGCCCTCATCTTCTTCCATATAGACACTCATCATAACCTCTGGCTGGAGGTTTCCATGAGGGGCACAGCCCAAGACAGTGTCCACAATAAGCTCCCTTGCCTCTCATTTGCCTAATGTCAGGGTGGACTGGACACCCTTCCTGTGGACCTGGAGTGATCAAATAGGCCTGCCTTTAATACTGCTCTACTTCTCCAATTGGAGGCCTACTGACTGCTGGGTATAGATTCTTTGTGTGAACTGGAGTCATGAGAAAACCCAAGCACCTATGGGCTAGCCTCTGCATGGCTTTGAAGGACTCATTTGACACAAAGGATCCCTATTCTCACTTGATGGAGGTCAGGAACCTTACAGAGGAAGGCGAGAGACCTCATCCAGGATGACTGCTTTTGTGCCAGTTTGGCTTTGGATGCACGCATGGGATCTTTCTTTGGATCCACCAGGTGCTGACAATCTAAGCCACAGCCTCACACAGGGCCAAGAGGCTGATTCAGACACATCCCTTTGCAAAGCAATTAAGCAAAGAGCCACAGGTGATGCCCATTCATTTCCATTTGAAAACTGTTTTCTTCAGGCTTCACAAAGGGGTGCCCTGAGGCAAAGGCCTTCCTGACATTCAGGGCCACAGAAGGATAGGTAAGCCAAAGGCCCAAAGCAGGGTTTCTCCAGGGAGACCTTACTGGTCACACTGATATCTGAGTTTTCTGAGATGCTCACCATTCCTTTCAACTATCCAGTACATGGCCATGTCACCGAGCTTGGAGGTGGTACATATGTTGGACACAAAAACATGAGCCTATTCTGGAGAGTGGCCAGAATTCAGGAAGAAAACAGGAACTTAGGAAGATAGTAGGTGTTGCCCATCCATAAGGCAAGCCGCAGTCCATTCATGAATTGGGCAGGATGAATGCTGGGAAGCTTTCTACTAGACAGGACACATCCATTGATGCATTCTCTTTTCTAATGTCTACAACCAGGGACACAGTGGGATACACAAACATAGAAACACTCGCCTTGTCAAAAGCCTTACTAGAAACAGTCCACTCCAAACCAAACAAACCGCCTTTCCTACCTATTCTCAGAACATGAGACAAAACCACAAACTCACACCCACACCCACAAAGGCACCTCCTTCCAAGTTGGTCTGTGACTACCCGGAGTGTCGTCTGACTGGTGGGCCATACTATGTTCCCCCGAAAGGCCCTGTCCTGTCTCACATCTGGCCTCCTTGGCCAACTCTGTGAAGTTGTCAGGAGCCAGCGGTGAGCCACTACCTGCTTTCTCAGGAAAGGCCCCTCTGCAGAGCTTTCCTGGCATTTGGCAATCCTCACCTCAGAGGGTACCAATAAAGACTGACTCTGTCCTTGGTAAATCCAAACAAGTGAGCCCACTGGGACTGGGACTGGGACTGGCTCTGGGTGCCTGGCTTCCTGGATCCCAAGTTCAGAGAGTTCCATCACCAAGGAAGTGAGGTGAGGTCACTTCCTTCAGGAACTGAATGAGGTCACTGCCTTGGCAACCACTGTGTCCTAACAGTTGCTTCCAAGGCTCCCATGAGATGGAGGCTGCCCCTCCTTCCTGTGACACTTTCACAAGTTAGAATGGAATATCAACCATAGGCACCAAGGAACAGCTCTCCACACAGGCCTGCTTTGGTCCATCTTGTCTACATGAAGAAGAGAGAGGCTCATTCAGACACATCCCTTCATCCTGACCAGGTTGTTTGCCACGGAAGATGACTTCTGCTCTCTCAGGTCCTTCATAGCTGCCTACATCTTCTCCAGGGATCATTTCTGCATGGACCTTTGAGGTTCTCAGCAGGTGGAAGATCCCCCACATTCCTGTATTGTAAGACCCACTCTGTCCCTGCTCTTCTGTAAAGTTAGATTGAGGGAAGAGTGTATGGTTAGGGTTAAGAACCTGTTTGATGTGGCTTAGGAATCACTCTGCTGGATGAAGAATGGTATTGGGAACCTGCGATATTTATAATAATATAGAGGTGAAATATATGTATGAAAACAGAAATCCAAGTAAGATTTGAAGGCCAGAAGGGCATTGGGCCCTTGATTGGGATACTTAGCTTTGAATGACTTTCTGCACAGATGTCTCAGATAAATCGATACACAATGGCATAGGACCTTGGACCTTGGATGATTGAATGTAGAAGAGAACATCCAGTCAAAAAGGGATAGTAGGTAGGATTAGGAAGATAGTTGGTAAGTTTTGGAAGAAGAGTGAGTATGCAATTTGGACCAAAAGTTCTTTAGCAATAGGGTGTCGGTTAGAGAGTGAATGTAAACGTCAGCACATGTGAAGAGTCAGTCACAATGATGAACTGGGGAACATATGTAGGAAAGCAGATATCAATAGAGACATTAGGAAATCAGGCAAAGTATAAAGTGAGTGAGTGGATTAGACGTTTTCAACAGGGTTGAGGTTGAATATATCATCTTAGGAAAAAACAAATGTGTAGTCACCAATAGCATTGACATATGAGAGCATTAGGCAACCTGGACAAGGATGTTTTTAGTAATCCATGCTCACTTTCCAATGAGGCTTTGGTGCAATCATAAGCGTGACCTTTGCATTTTGTGTCCAGAATATCACTGAGATACAATGTATATGTAGATCAGGTGACATGAGTGTTTCTTCCACCATTTCTGGGAGTAATATGTTGAAGACATATAAATTAGCCTTTGGGGGTACAAATAGGTGTACCCTGGGTCTATGAATATAGAGATAATGCATGAATAGACCATACTGTGAATAAATAGTATAACAGGTTCCAATTTAAATAATGGATTGCATTGATATCTGAAAATATATAGGAAATCTAATATTGATACACAACCATTCATTCTAACCAGTTATACATCTAATGGTGATATTGGGGTTATGGTTTACCATGAAGGGGGTGTGAGTTTCGCTTCACAAGGGATTATGGAAATGGAAAAGAATGTGTTTGGAAAGAAGTCTCATGAAAAGACCAGTCAAGAAACGTGGAGGAATACATGTGTTCTGAAGCAGGAAGTGATTGAAAGGGAAATAAATGCCTAGAAATCTGTGAACTTGAGGATGAAATACATATCCTATGATGTGCATCAACTGAAGAAATAGTAATGTACCAGTGTTGAATAAAAATGAACATCAAAATACACATCATGTCCCATAGGAATCTACTTGCATTCATGTTAAACTGGGTCAGTTACTGTAGAAATATTAGGATTTCAGCACCAGGAAACAAATATGTATTTCAGGTGGATGACTATTTCTGAGAATAATCTTGTGAAAAGTTGATTATAAATCCACATATATGAACATGAATGAATTTAGGGAGTATATAAAATGACACATACATTTCACATTTTGAAAAATCTGGAGAGTGTGTGTATGTGTGTGTGTGTGTATATATATATATATATATATATATATATATATATATATATATATACACACAAAAGAAAAACACACACACAAACACAGACATTAAAGAGTAGAAATATATATGCCAATCGAAATTCATCATGAAATATTTATCATCCACAGATCCAAAAATATTTATTTTACTGAACATGTATTTATGTATCATGTTGTTCAAGTGGGAAGCTCACCTGGAGGTTGAATTTTCAGTTCCAACAGCGTTTAGGAGGAGTGATCTCTTCTCACAGTTTGTATCTGCCAAGTCAGCCACCTCACAAGAATGGACGTGGGATAGGAGGTAGGATTCTATATGTGCATGTAAAAATGCATGATGCTGAATAGGCTACAGAGAAAGGGAGACAGGAATTCACATATTTGTTAACATTCAAAACACATGGAGAACTATTTCTATTAAATTGGACTAGATTTATAACACCTACCCTTTATAATGCCAAAGGCCAGTCCAACTATACACCAGGCCTGCTCTGAACTGCCTGTATTTCTATTCTGTTTGAGTTATTTTTCTCCATCATATTAGTATTCGTAGTCACAATCTAGTAGGGTATGGGTTAGTGTCAGGGATTCAGTATTTCGAACGGAAAATAGGAAAATGAATCCAATGTGTAAGCCAATATGTGCTACAAAAAAATCTTCCCACTCTCATCCAGAACATTGCCTTGACATTACCTTCGCAATAAGTAAGACACAATCTGAGGAGAAGAGTTATAAATGCTGTGAATACATATGTGGAATGGAAAATGCTCAGGAGTTCACAACCTTGGAGGTGGTAGACTAGTTTCCATGAGTAAGGGACAGGGTAAACACTCCACAAACGTGGAGCTCTGCTGGCCTAAAGACTTCTTGAGAAACTGCCTCTGAGGTTGGGCACTTGAAATGTATGTTGTTGTCAGGAGCTTTAGCTTCCTTTGTAGTGAGACCATCCAACCAGGTCTGCATCTATGTGACCTGGAGGACACGGTTTCTGATTTTCCAATGAACATGAGGCAGAAGTGCTGAATTCTCTCTTTGCAGGTAAACTGTGGCCACTGGGGTCTAAGTGTCTCCCTGTGTGGACTGTGAAGCCATTTGGTCATCCTCCACTTTTCGTGGTGTTTCTTGCTGCTGCACTGGGAGTTTGGAATTTGCTTCAGGAAATACAAGGAGTTCAACTGGGACACAGTGCTGGAGGGAGTTCTGTCACGTGTGGTGGGTCAAGGTCCTAGGAGAATGCACCAGCCAGGCTTCTATCCCACAGAGCTTGCCCCCTTGACCATAGCAACCTGATTCTGAACACGGCCCTGAAACCTCTCCATATAACAAGATGCCTTTACATAGAAGGGTCTGCTCACTGCACCATGTCAGTCACAAGCCATTTGGAAGCCAATGGCAGATCCACATGGCCCCACCACAGATGTTTTATCACACACCTGCACACCACTGCTCTAGGCCCACTACTCAGCAGACCCCAACTTACTGGCATCTCTATTTTACACCATTTTCATGAAACCCAGTCAATCGAGGCACTGTCTGGTACACTCATGATCAGCAACAGGACATCCAAAGGTTCTCCAGTGCCACCTGGTCATGGGAATTTCAAAAATGTCATGGTATTTATCTAGCTAGCCATTTTTAAAGGATGAAGTTGGAGGCACTGTGGGTTTCCATTCCTTCAGGAACCATTAAATGGTGAGGAAGCTCATTTCAACAAAAGCTCTGGAGAACTCTCACAAACAAGGCTTCCCAAAGAGTGGCCAAAAGGTCACAGGAAGCCAGGCCCATTGAGGTCTACAATGTGAGGTCCACGTGTGTTTGGACTCTCCACGATGGCTGCCAGGTCTTTAAGAATAAAATCATGTGATATCCGGGCTGAGATTCCCAGTGCTCTGTGGAAAGCCAGCCTGGGCCTAGATCTCAGTTTCCAAGGGCGACTCTCATGCGTGGCCTCCTAACATCCCGACACAATTCACAGCAATACTTCTCTGAGGTCAGTTCCAGAACTCAGTCTCCAAGGGGAATCACACCAGAGTTCAAGCCCAGGTGGACCCAGTCATCTCTTCCCACTGCCACACCACAATTCAAACCAAAACACTGCCACATGGCCCTCATCTTCTTCCATATAGACACTCATCATAACCTCTGGCTGGAGGTTTCCATGAGGGGCACAGCCCAAGACAGTGTCCACAATAAGCTCCCTTGCCTCTCATTTGCCTAATGTCAGGGTGGACTGGACACCCTTCCTGTGGACCTGGAGTGATCAAATAGGCCTGCCTTTAATACTGCTCTACTTCTCCAATTGGAGGCCTACTGACTGCCGGGTATAGATTCTTTGTGTGAACTGGAGTCATGAGAAAACCCAAGCACCTATGGGCTAGCCTCTGCATGGCTTTGAAGGACTCATTTGACACAAAGGATCCCTATTCTCACTTGATGGAGGTCAGGAACCTTACAGAGGAAGGCGAGAGACCTCATCCAGGATGACTGCTTTTGTGCCAGTTTGGCTTTGGATGCACGCATGGGATCTTTCTTTGGATCCACCAGGTGCTGACAATCTAAGCCACAGCCTCACACAGGGCCAAGAGGCTGATTCAGACACATCCCTTTGCAAAGCAATTAAGCAAAGAGCCACAGGTGATGCCCATTCATTTCCATTTGAAAACTGTTTTCTTCAGGCTTCACAAAGGGGTGCCCTGAGGCAAAGGCCTTCCTGACATTCAGGGCCACAGAAGGATAGGTAAGCCAAAGGCCCAAAGCAGGGTTTCTCCAGGGAGACTTTACTGGTCACACTGATATCTGAGTTTTCTGAGATGCTCACCATTCCTTTCAACTATCCAGTACATGGCCATGTCACCGAGCTTGGAGGTGGTACATATGTAGGACACAAAACCATGAGCCTATTCTGGAGAGTGGCCAGAATTCAGGAAGAAAACAGGAACTTAGGAAGATAGTAGGTGTTGCCCATCCATAAGGCAAGCCGCAGTCCATTCATGAATTGGGCAGGATGAATGCTGGGAAGCTTTCTACTAGACAGGACACATCCATTGATGCATTCTCTTTTCTAATGTCTACAACCAGGGACACAGTGGGATACACAAACATAGAAACACTCGCCTTGTCAAAAGCCTTACTAGAAACAGTCCACTCCAAACCAAACAAAACGCCTTTCCTACCTATTCTCAGAACATGAGACAAAACCACAAACTCACACCCACACCCACAAAGGCACCTCCTTCCAATTTGGTCTGTGACTACCCGGAGTGTCGTCTGACTGGTGGGCCATACTATGTTCCCCCGAAAGGGCCTGTCCTGTCTCACATCTGGCCTCCTTGGCCAACTCTGTGAAGTTGTCAGGAGCCAGCGGTGAGCCACTACCTGCTTTCTCAGGAAAGGCCCCTCTGCAGAGCTTTCCTGGCATTTGGCAATCCTCACCTCAGAGGGTACCAAGAAAGACTGACTCTGTCCTTGGTAAATCCAAACACGTGAGCCCACTGGGACTGGGACTGGGACTGGCTCTGGGTGCCTGGCTTCCTGGATCCCAAGTTCAGAGAGTTCCATCACCAGGGAAGTGAGGTGAGGTCACTTCCTTCAGGAACTGAATGAGGTCACTGCCTTGGCAACCACTGTGTCCTATCAGTTGCTTCCAAGGCTCCCATGAGATGGAGGCTGCCCCTCCTTCCTGTGACACTTTAACAAGTTAGAATGGAATATCAACCACAGGCACCAAGGAACAGCTCTCCACACAGGCCTGCTTTGGTCCATCTTGTCTACATTAAGAACAGACAGGCTCATTCAGACACATCCCTTCATCCTGACCAGGTTGTTTGCCATGGAAGATGACTTCTGCTCTCTCAGGTCCTTCATAGCTGCGTACATCTTCTCCAGGGATCATTTCTGCATGGACCTTTGAGGTTCTCAGCAGGTGGAAGATCCCCCACATTCCTGTATTGTAAGACCCACTCTGTCCCTGCTCTTCTGTAAAGTTAGATTGAGGGAACAGTGTATGGTTAGGGTTAAGAACCTGTTTGATGTGGCTTAGGAATCACTCTGCTGGATGAAGAATGGTATTGGGAACCTGCGATATTTATAATAATATAGAGGTGAAATATATGTATGAAAACAGAAATCCAAGTAAGATTTGAAGGCCAGAAGGGCATTGGGCCCTTGATTGGGGTACTTAGCTTTGAATGACTTTCTGCACAGATGTCTCAGATAAATCGATACACAATGGCATAGGACCTTGGACCTTGGATGATTGAATGTAGAAGAGAACATCCAGTCAAAAAGGGATAGTAGGTAGGATTAGGAAGAGAGTTGGTAAGTTTTGGAAGAAGAGTGAGTATGCAATTTGGACCAAAAGTTCTTTAGCAATAGGGTGTCGGTTAGAGAGTGAATGTAAACGTCAGCACATGTGAAGAGTCAGTCACAATGATGAACTGGGGAACATATGTAGGAAAGCAGATATCAATAGAGACATTAGGAAATCAGGCAAAGTATAAAGTGAGTGAGTGGATTAGACGTTTTCAACAGGGTTGAGGTTGAATATATCATCTTAGGAAGAAACAAATGTGTAGTCACCAATAGCATTGACATTTGAGAGCATTAGGCAACCTGGACAAGGATGTTTTTAGTAATCCATGCTCACTTTCCAATGAGGCTTTGGTGCAATCATAAGTGTGACCTTTGCATTTTGTGTCCAGAATATCACTGTGATAAAATGTATATGTAGATCAGGTGACATGAGTGTTTCTTCCACCATTTCTGGGAGTAATATGTTGAAGACATATAAATTAGCCTTTGGGGGTACAAATAGGTGTACCCTGGGTCTATGAATATAGAGATAATGCATGAATAGACCATACTGTGAATAAATAGTATAACAGGTTCCAATTTAAATAATGGATTGCATTGATATCTGAAAATATATAGGAAATCTAATATTGATACACAACCATTCATTCTAACCAGTTATACGTCTAATGGTGATATTGGGGTTATGGTTTACCATGAAGGGGGTGTGAGTTTTGCTTCACAAGGGATTATGGAAATGGAAAAGAATGTGTTTGGAAAGAAGTCTCATGAAAAGACCAGTCAAGAAACGTGGAGGAATACATGTGTTCTGAAGCAGGAAGTGATTGAAAGGGAAATAAATGCCTAGAAATTTGTGAATTTGAGGATGAAATACATATCCTATGATGTGCATCAACTGAAGAAATAGTAATGTACCAGTGTTGAATAAAAAGGAACGTCAAAATACACAATTATGTCCCATAGGAATCTACTTGCATTCATGTTAAACTGGGTCAGTTACTGTAGAAATATTAGGATTTCAGCACTAGGAAACAAATATGTATTTCAGGTGGATGACTATTTCTGAGAATAATCTTGTGAAAAGTTGATTATAAATCCACATATATGAACATGAATGAATTTAGGGAGTATATAATATGACACATACATTTTATATTTTGAAAAATCTGGAGAGTGTGTGTATGTGTGTGTATATATATATATATATATATATATATATATATATATATATACACAAAAGAAAAACACACACACAAACACAGACATTAAAGAGTAGAAATATATATGCCAATCGAAATTCACATGAAATATTTATCATCCACAGATCCAAAAATATTTATTTTACTGAACATGTATTTATGTATCATGTTGTTCAAGTGGGAAGCTCACCTGGAGGTTGAATTTTCAGTTCCAACAGCGTTTAGGAGGAGTGATCTCTTCTCACAGTTTGTATCTGCCAAGTCAGCCACCTCACAAGAATGGACGTGGGATAGGAGGTAGGATTCTATATGTGCATGTAAAAATGCATGTTGCTGAATAGGCTACAGAGAAAGGGAGACAGGAATTCACATATTTGTTAACATTCAAAACACATGGAGAACTATTTCTATTAAATTGGACTAGATTTATAACACCTACCCTTTATAATGCCAAAGGCCAGTCCAACTATACACCAGGCCTCCTCTGAACTGCCTGTATTTCTATTCTGTTTGAGTTATTTTTCTCCATCATATTAGTATTCGTAGTCACAATCTAGTAGGGTATGGGTTAGTGTCAGGGATTCAGTATTTGGAACGGAAAATACGAAAATGAATCCAGTGTGTAGGCCAATATGTGCTACAAAAAAATCTTCCCACTCACATCCAGAACATTGCCTTGACATTACCTTCGCAATAAGTAAGACACAATTTGAGGAGAAGAGTTAGAAATGCTGTGAATACATATGTGGAATGGAAAATGCTCAGGAGTTCACAACCTTGGAGGTGGTAGACTAGTTTCCATGAGTAAGGGACAGGGTAAACACTCCACAAACGTGGAGCTCTGCTGGCCTAAAGACTTCGTGAAAAACTGCTTCTGAGGTTGGGCACTTGAAATATATGTTGTTGTCAGGAGCTTTAGCTTCCTTTGTAGTAAGACCATCAAACCAGGTCTGCATCTATGTGACATGGAGGACATGGTTTCTGATTTTCCAATGAACATGAGGCAGAAGTGCTGAATTCTCTCTTTGCAGGTAAACTGTGGCCACTGGGGTCTAAGTGTCTCCCTGTGGGGACTGTGAAGCCATTTGGTCATCCTCCACTTTTCGTGGTGTTTCTTGCTGCTGCACTGGGAGTTTGGAATTTGCTTCAGGAAATACAAGGAGTTCAACTGGGACACAGTGCTGGAGGGAGTTCTGTCACGTGTGGTGGGTCAAGGTCCTAGGAGAATGCACCAGCCAGGCTTCTATCCCACAGAGCTTGCCCCCTTGACCATAGCAACCTGATTCTGAACACTGCCCTGAAACCTCTCCATATAACAAGATGCCTTTACATAGAAGGGTCTGCTCACTGCACCATGTCAGTCACAAGCCATTTGGAAGCCAATGGCAGATCCACATGGCCCCACCACAGATGTTTTATCACACACCTGCACACCACTGCTCTAGGCCCACTACTCAGCAGGCCCCAACTTACTGGCATCTCTGTTTTACACCATTTTCATGAAACCCAGTCAATCGAGGCACTGTCTGGTACACTCATGATCAGCAACAGGACATCCAAAGGTTCTCCAGTGCCACCTGGTCATGGGAATTTCAAAAATGTCATGGTATTTATCTAGCTAGCCATTTTTAAAGGATGAAGTTGGAGGCACTGTGGGTTTCCATTCCTTCAGGAACCATTAAATGGTGAGGAAGCTCATTTCAACGAAAGCTCTGGAGAACTCTCACAAACAAGGCTTCCCAAAGAGTGGCCAAAAGGTCACAGGAAGCCAGGCCCATTGAGGTCTACAATGTGAGGTCCACGTGTGTTTGGACTCTCCACGATGGCTGCCAGTCTTTAAGAATAAAATCATGTGATATCCGGGCTGAGATTCCCAGTGCTCTGTGGAAAGCCAGCCTGGGCCTAGATCTCAGTTTCCAAGGGCGACTCTCATGCGTGGCCTCCTAACATCCCGACACAATTCACGGCAATACTTCTCTGAGGTCAGTTCCAGAACTCAGTCTCCAAGGGGAATCACACCAGAGTTCAAGCCCAGGTGGACCCAGTCATCTCTTCCCACTGCCACACCACAATTCAAACCAAAACACTGCCACATGGCCCTCATCTTCTTCCATATAGACACTCATCATAACCTCTGGCTGGAGGTTTCCATGAGGGGCACAGCCCAAGACAGTGTCCACAATAAGCTCCCTTGCCTCTCATTTGCCTAATGTCAGGGTGGACTGGACACCCTTCCTGTGGACCTGGAGTGATCAAATAGGCCTGCCTTTAATACTGCTCTACTTCTCCAATTGGAGGCCTACTGACTGCCGGGTATAGATTCTTTGTGTGAACTGGAGTCATGAGAAAACCCAAGCACCTATGGGCTAGCCTCTGCATGGCTTTGAAGGACTCATTTGACACAAAGGATCCCTATTCTCACTTGATGGAGGTCAGGAACCTTACAGAGGAAGGCGAGAGACCTCATCCACGATGACTGCTTTTGTGCCAGTTTGGCTTTGGATGCACGCATGGGATCTTTCTTTGGATCCACCAGGTGCTGACAATCTAAGCCACAGCCTCACACAGGGCCAAGAGGCTGATTCAGACACATCCCTTTGCAAAGCAATTAAGCAAAGAGCCACAGGTGATGCCCATTCATTTCCATTTGAAAACTGTTTTCTTCAGGCTTCACAAAGGGGTGCCCTGAGGCAAAGGCCTTCCTGACATTCAGGGCCACAGAAGGATAGGTAAGCCAAAGGCCCAAAGCAGGGTTTCTCCAGGGAGACTTTACTGGTCACACTGATATCTGAGTTTTCTGAGATGCTCACCATTCCTTTCAACTATCCAGTACATGGCCATGTCACCGAGCTTGGAGGTGGTACATATGTAGGACACAAAACCATGAGCCTATTCTGGAGAGTGGCCAGAATTCAGGAAGAAAACAGGAACTTAGGAAGATAGTAGGTGTTGCCCATCCATAAGGCAAGCCGCAGTCCATTCATGAATTGGGCAGGATGAATGCTGGGAAGCTTTCTACTAGACAGGACACATCCATTGATGCATTCTCTTTTCTAATGTCTACAACCAGGGACACAGTGGGATACACAAACATAGAAACACTCGCCTTGTCAAAAGCCTTACTAGAAACAGTCCACTCCAAACCAAACAAAACGCCTTTCCTACCTATTCTCAGAACATGAGACAAAACCACAAACTCACACCCACACCCACAAAGGCACCTCCTTCCAAGTTGGTCTGTGACTACCCGGAGTGTCGTCTGACTGCTGGGCCATACTATGTTCCCCTGAAAGGGCCTGTCCTGTCTCACATCTGGCCTCCTTGGCCAACTCTGTGAAGTTGTCAGGAGCCAGTGGTGAGCCACTACCTGCTTTCTCAGGAAAGGCCCCTCTGCAGAGCTTTCCTGGCATTTGGCAATCCTCACCTCAGTGGGTACCAAGAAAGACTGACTCTGTCCTTGGTAAATCCAAACAAGTGAGCCCACTGGGACTGGGACTGGGACTGGCTCTGGGTGCCTGGCTTCCTGGATCCCAAGTTCAGAGAGTTCCATCACCAAGGAAGTGAGGTGAGATCACTTCCTTCAGGAACTGAATGAGGTCACTGCCTTGGCAACCACTGTGTCCTAACAGTTGCTTCCAAGGCTCCCATGAGATGGAGGCTGCCCCTCCTTCCTGTGACACTTTCACAAGTTAGAATGGAATATCAACCACAGGCACCAAGGAACAGCTCTCCACACAGGCCTGCTTTGGTCCATCTTGTCTACATGAAGAAGAGAGAGGCTCATTCAGACACATCCCTTCATCCTGACCAGGTTGTTTGCCATGGAAGATGACTTCTGCTCTCTCAGGTCCTTCATACCTGCCTACATCTTCTCCAGGGATCATTTCTGCATGGACCTTTGAGGTTCTCAGCAGGTGGAAGATCCCCCACATTCCTGTATTGTAAGACCCACTCTGTCCCTGCTCTTCTGTAAAGTTAGATTGAGGGAAGAGTGTATGGTTAGGGTTAAGAACCTGTTTGATGTGGCTTAGGAATCACTCTGCTGGATGAAGAATGGTATTGGGAACCTGCGATATTTATAATAATATAGAGGTGAAATATATGTATGAAAACAGAAATCCAAGTAAGATTTGAAGGCCAGAAGGGCATTGGGCCCTTGATTGGGATACTTAGCTTTGAATGACTTTCTGCACAGATGTCTCAGATAAATCGATACACAATGGCATAGGACCTTGGACCTTGGATGATTGAATGTAGAAGAGAACATCCAGTCAAAAAGGGATAGTACGTAGGATTAGGAAGACAGTTGGTAAGTTTTGGAAGAAGAGTGAGTATGCAATTTGGACCAAAAGTTCTTTAGCAATAGGGTGTCGGTTAGAGAGTGAATGTAAACGTCAGCACATGTGAAGAGTCAGTCACAATGATGAACTGGGGAACATATGTAGGAAAGCAGATATCAATACAGACATTAGGAAATCAGGCAAAGTATAAAGTGAGTGAGTGGATTAGACGTTTTCAACAGGGTTGAGGTTGAATATATCATCTTAGGAAGAAACAAATGTGTAGTCACCAATAGCATTGACATTTGAGAGCATTAGGCAACCTGGACAAGGATGTTTTTAGTAATCCATGCTCACTTTCCAATGAGGCTTTGGTGCAATCATAAGCGTGACCTTTGCATTTTGTGTCCAGAATATCACTGAGATAAAATGTATATGTAGATCAGGTGACATGAGTATTTCTTCCACCATTTCTGGGAGTAATATGTTGAAGACATATAAATTAGCCTTTGGGGGTACAAATAGGTGTACCCTGGGTCTATGAATATAGAGATAATGCATGAATAGACCATACTGTGAATAAATAGTATAACAGGTTCCAATTTAAATAATGGATTGCATTGATATCTGAAAATATATAGGAAATCTAATATTGATACACAACCATTCATTCTAACCAGTTATACATCTAATGGTGATATTGGGGTTATGGTTTACCATGAAGGGGGTGTGAGTTTTGCTTCACAAGGGATTATGGAAATGGAAAAGAATGTGTTTGGAAAGAAGTCTCATGAAAAGACCAGTCAAGAAACGTGGAGGAATACATGTGTTCTGAAGTAGGAAGTGATTGAAAGGGAAATAAATGCCTAGAAATCTGTGAACTTGAGGATGAAATACATATCCTATGATGTGCATCAACTGAAGAAATAGTAATGTACCAGTGTTGAATAAAAATGAACATCAAAATACACATCATGTCCCATAGGAATCTACTTGCATTCATGTTAAACTGGGTCAGTTACTGTAGAAATATAGGGTTTCAGCACCAGGAAACAAATATGTATTTCAGGTGGATGACTATTTCTGAGAATAATCTTGTGAAAAGTTGATTATAAATCCACATATATGAACATGAATGAATTTAGGGAGTATATAATATGACACATACATTTCACATTTTGAAAAATCTGGAGAGTGTGTGTATGTGTGTGTGTGTATATATATATATATATATATATATATATATATATATATATATATATATATATATATAAAAGAAAAACACACACACAAACACAGACATTAAAGAGTAGAAATATATATGCCAATCGAAATTCATCATGAAATATTTATCATCCACAGATCCAAAAATATTTATTTTACTGAACATGTATTTATGTATCATGTTGTTCAAGTGGGAAGCTCACCTGGAGGTTGAATTCTCAGTTCCAACAGCGTTTAGGAGGAGTGATCTCTTCTCACAGCTTGTATCTGCCAAGTCAGCCACCTCACTAGAATGGACGTGGGATAGGAGGTAGGATTCTATATGTGCATGTAAAAATGCATGTTGCTGAATAGGCTACAGAGAAAGGGAGACAGGAATTCACATATTTGTTAACATTCAAAACACATGGAGAACTATTTCTATTAAATTGGACTAGATTTATAACACCTACCCTTTATAATGCCAAAGGCCAGTCCAACTATACACCAGGCCTGCTCTGAACTGCCTGTATTTCTATTCTGTTTGAGTTATTTTTCTCCATCATATTAGTATTCATAGTCACAATCTAGTAGGGTATGGGTTAGTGTCAGGGATTCAGTATTTCAAATGGAAAATAGGAAAATGAATCCAATGTGTAGGCCAATATGTGCTACAAAAAAGTCTTCCCACTCTCCTCCAGAACATTGCCTTGACATTACCTTCGCAATAAGTAAGACACAATTTGAGGAGAAGAGTTAGAAATGCTGTGAATACATATGTGGAATGGAAAATGCTCAGGAGTTCACAACCTTGGAGGTGGTAGACTAGTTTCCATGAGTAAGGGACAGGGTAAACACTCCACAAACGTGGAGCTCTGCTGGCCTAAAGACTTAGTGAGAAACTGCTTCTGAGGTTGGGCACTTGAAATGTATGTTGTTGTCAGGAGCTTTAGCTTCCTTTGTAGTGAGACCATCCAACCTGGTCTGCATCTATGTGACCTGGAGGACATGGTTTCTGATTTTCCAATGAACATGAGGCAGAAGAGCTGAATTCTCTCTTTGCAGGTAAACTGTGGCCACAGGGGCCTAAGTGTCTCCCTGTGTGGACTGTGAAGCCATTTGGTCATCCTCCACTTTTTGTGGTGTTTCTTGCTGCTGCACTGGGAGTTTGGAATTTGCTTCAGGAAATACAAGGAGTTCAACTGGGACACAGTGCTGGAGGGAGTTCTGTCACGTGTGGTGGGTCAAGGTCCTAGGAGAATGCACCAGCCAGGCTTCTATCCCACAGAGCTTGCCCCCTTGACCATAGCAACCTGATTCTGAACACTGCCCTGAAACCTCTCCATATCACAAGATGCCTTTACATAGAAGGGTCTGCTCACTGCACCATGTCAGTCACAAGCCATTTGGAAGCCAATGGCAGATCCACATGGCCCCACCACAGATGTTTTATCACACACCTGCACACCACTGCTCTAGGCCCACTACTCAGCAGGCCCCAACTTACTGGCATCTCTGTTTTACACCATTTTCATGAAACCCAGTCAATCGAGGCACTGTCTGGTACACTCATGATCAGCAACAGGACATCCAAAGGTTCTCCAGTGCCACCTGGTCATGGGAATTTCAAAAATGTCATGGTATTTATCTAGCTAGCCATTTTTAAAGGATGAAGTTGGAGGCACTGTGGGTTTCCATTCCTTCAGGAACCATTAAATGGTGAGGAAGCTCATTTCAACAAAAGCTCTGGAGAACTCTCACAAACAAGGCTTCCCAAAGAGTGGCCAAAAGGTCACAGGAAGCCAGGCCCATTGAGGTCTACAATGTGAGGTCCACGTGTGTTTGGACTCTCCACGATGGCTGCCAGGTCTTTAAGAATAAAATCATGTGATATCCGGGCTGAGATTCCCAGTGCTCTGTGGAAAGCCAGCCTGGGCCTAGATCTCAGTTTCCAAGGGCGACTCTCATGCGTGGCCTCCTAACATCCCGACACAATTCACGGCAATACTTCTCTGAGGTCAGTTCCAGAACTCAGTCTCCAAGGGGAATCACACCAGAGTTCAAGCCCAGGTGGACCCAGTCATCTCTTCCCACTGCCACACCACAATTCAAACCAAAACACTGCCACATGGCCCTCATCTTCTTCCATATAGACACTCATCATAACCTCTGGCTGGAGGTTTCCATGAGGGGCACAGCCCAAGACAGTGTCCACAATAAGCTCCCTTGCCTCTCATTTGCCTAATGTCAGGGTGGACTGGACACCCTTCCTGTGGACCTGGAGTGATCAAATAGGCCTGCCTTTAATACTGCTCTACTTCTCCAATTGGAGGCCTACTGACTGCCGGGTATAGATTCTTTGTGTGAACTGGAGTCATGAGAAAACCCAAGCACCTATGGGCTAGCCTCTGCATGGCTTTGAAGGACTCATTTGACACAAAGGATCCCTATTCTCACTTGATGGAGGTCAGGAACCTTACAGAGGAAGGCGAGAGACCTCATCCACAATGACTGCTTTTGTGCCAGTTTGGCTTTGGATGCACGCATGGGATCTTTCTTTGGATCCACCAGGTGCTGACAATCTAAGCCACAGCCTCACACAGGGCCAAGAGGCTGATTCAGACACATCCCTTTGCAAAGCAATTAAGCAAAGAGCCACAGGTGATGCCCATTCATTTCCATTTGAAAACTGTTTTCTTCAGGCTTCACAAAGGGGTGCCCTGAGGCAAAGGCCTTCCTGACATTCAGGGCCACAGAAGGATAGGTAAGCCAAAGGCCCAAAGCAGGGTTTCTCCAGGGAGACTTTACTGGTCACACTGATATCTGAGTTTTCTGAGATGCTCACCATTCCTTTCAACTATCCAGTACATGGCCATGTCACCGAGCTTGGAGGTGGTACATATGTTGGACACAAAACCATGAGCCTATTCTGGAGAGTGGCCAGAATTCAGGAAGAAAACAGGAACTTAGGAAGATAGTAGGTGTTGCCCATCCATAAGGCAAGCCGCAGTCCATTCATGAATTGGGCAGGATGAATGCTGGGAAGCTTTCTACTAGACAGGACACATCCATTGATGCATTCTCTTTTCTAATGTCTACAACCAGGGACACAGTGGGATACACAAACATAGAAACACTCGCCTTGTCAAAAGCCTTACTAGAAACAGTCCACTCCAAACCAAACAAACCGCCTTTCCTACCTATTCTCAGAACATGAGACAAAACCACAAACTCACACCCACACCCACAAAGGCACCTCCTTCCAAGTTGGTCTGTGACTACCCGGAGTGTCGTCTGACTGCTGGGCCATACTATGTTCCCCCGAAAGGGCCTGTCCTGTCTCACATCTGGCCTCCTTGGCCAACTCTGTGAAGTTGTCAGGAGCCAGCGGTGAGCCACTACCTGCTTTCTCAGGAAAGGCCCCTCTGCAGAGCTTTCCTGGCATTTGGCAATCCTCACCTCAGTGGGTACCAAGAAAGACTGACTCTGTCCTTGGTAAATCCAAACAAGTGAGCCCACTGGGACTGGGACTGGGACTGGCTCTGGGTGCCTGGCTTCCTGGATCCCAAGTTCAGAGAGTTCCATCACCAAGGAAGTGAGGTGAGGTCACTTCCTTCAGGAACTGAATGAGGTCACTGCCTTGGCAACCACTGTGTCCTAACAGTTGCTTCCAAGGCTCCCATGAGATGGAGGCTGCCCCTCCTTCCTGTGACACTTTCACAAGTTAGAATGGAATATCAACCACAGGCACCAAGGAACAGCTCTCCACACAGGCCTGCTTTGGTCCATCTTGTCTACATGAAGAAGAGAGAGGCTCATTCAGACACATCCCTTCATCCTGACCAGGTTGTTTGCCATGGAAGATGACTTCTGCTCTCTCAGGTCCTTCATACCTGCCTACATCTTCTCCAGGGATCATTTCTGCATGGACCTTTGAGGTTCTCAGCAGGTGGAAGATCCCCCACATTCCTGTATTGTAAGACCCACTCTGTCCCTGCTCTTCTGTAAAGTTAGATTGAGGGAAGAGTGTATGGTTAGGGTTAAGAACCTGTTTGATGTGGCGTAGGAATCACTCTGCTGGATGAAGAATGGTATTGGGAACCTGCGATATTTATAATAATATAGAGGTGAAATATATGTATGAAAACAGAAATCCAAGTAAGATTTGAAGGCCAGAAGGGCATTGGGCCCTTGATTGGGGTACTTAGCTTTGAATGACTTTCTGCACAGATGTCTCAGATAAATCGATACACAATGGCATAGGACCTTGGACCTTGGATGATTGAATGTAGAAGAGAACATCCAGTCAAAAAGGGATAGTAGGTAGGATTAGGAAGAGAGTTGGTAAGTTTTGGAAGAAGAGTGAGTATGCAATTTGGACCAAAAGTTCTTTAGCAATAGGGTGTCGGTTAGAGAGTGAATGTAAACGTCAGCACATGTGAAGAGTCAGTCACAATGATGAACTGGGGAACATATGTAGGAAAGCAGATATCAATAGAGACATTAGGAAATCAGGCAAAGTATAAAGTGAGTGAGTGGATTAGACGTTTTCAACAGGGTTGAGGTTGAATATATCATCTTAGGAAGAAACAAATGTGTAGTCACCAATAGCATTGACATTTGAGAGCATTAGGCAACCTGGACAAGGATGTTTTTAGTAATCCATGCTCACTTTCCAATGAGGCTTTGGTGCAATCATAAGCGTGACCTTTGCATTTTGTGTCCAGAATATCACTGAGATAAAATGTATATGTAGATCAGGTGACATGAGTGTTTCTTCCACCATTTCTGGGAGTAATATGTTGAAGACATATAAATTAGCCTTTGGGGGTACAAATAGGTGTACCCTGGGTCTATGAATATAGAGATAATGCATGAATAGACCATACTGTGAATAAATAGTATAACAGGTTCCAATTTAAATAATGGATTGCATTGATATCTGAAAATATATAGGAAATCTAATATTGATACACAACCATTCATTCTAACCAGTTATACATCTAATGGTGATATTGGGGTTATGGTTTACCATGAAGGGGGTGTGAGTTTTGCTTCACAAGGGATTATGGAAATGGAAAAGAATGTGTTTGGAAAGAAGTCTCATGAAAAGACCAGTCAAGAAACGTGGAGGAATACATGCGTTCTGAAGCAGGAAGTGATTGAAAGGGAAATAAATGCCTAGAAATCTGTGAACTTGAGGATGAAATACATATCCTATGATGTGCATCAACTGAAGAAATAGTAATGTACCAGTGTTGAATAAAAATGAACATCAAAATACACATCATGTCCCATAGGAATCTACTTGCATTCATGTTAAACTGGGTCAGTTACTGTAGAAATATTAGGATTTCAGCACCAGGAAACAAATATGTATTTCAGGTGGATGACTATTTCTGAGAATAATCTTGTGAAAAGTTGATTATAAATCCACATATATGAACATGAATGAATTTAGGGAGTATATAATATGACACATACATTTCACATTTTGAAAAATCTGGAGAGTGTGTGTATGTGTGTGTGTGTATATATATATATATATATATATATATATGTATATATATATATATATATATATATATATATATATATATATATATAAAAGAAAAACACACACACAAACACAGACATTAAAGAGTAGAAATATATATGCCAATCGAAATTCATCATGAAATATTTATCATCCACAGATCCAAAAATATTTATTTTACTGAACATGTATTTATGTATCATGTTGTTCAAGTGGGAAGCTCACCTGGAGGTTGAATTCTCAGTTCCAACAGCGTTTAGGAGGAGTGATCTCTTCTCACAGCTTGTATCTGCCAAGTCAGCCACCTCACTAGAATGGACGTGGGATAGGAGGTAGGATTCTATATGTGCATGTAAAAATGCATGTTGCTGAATAGGCTACAGAGAAAGGGAGACAGGAATTCACATATTTGTTAACATTCAAAACACATGGAGAACTATTTCTATTAAATTGGACTAGATTTATAACACCTACCCTTTATAATGCCAAAGGCCAGTCCAACTATACACCAGGCCTCCTCTGAACTGCCTGTATTTCTATTCTGTTTGAGTTATTTTTCTCCATCATATTAGTATTCATAGTCACAATCTAGTAGGGTATGGGTTAGTGTCAGGGATTCAGTATTTCAAATGGAAAATAGGAAAATGAATCCAATGTGTAGGCCAATATGTGCTACAAAAAAGTCTTCCCACTCTCCTCCAGAACATTGCCTTGACATTACCTTCGCAATAAGTAAGACACAATTTGAGGAGAAGAGTTAGAAATGCTGTGAATACATATGTGGAATGGAAAATGCTCAGGAGTTCACAACCTTGGAGGTGGTAGACTAGTTTCCATGAGTAAGGGACAGGGTAAACACTCCACAAACGTGGAGCTCTGCTGGCCTAAAGACTTCGTGAGAAACTGCCTCTGAGGTTGGGCACTTGAAATGTATGTTGTTGTCAGGAGCTTTAGCTTCCTTTGTAGTGAGACCATCCAACCTGGTCTGCATCTATGTGACCTGGAGGACATGGTTTCTGATTTTCCAATGAACATGAGGCAGAAGTGCTGAATTCTCTCTTTGCAGGTAAACTGTGGCCACAGGGGCCTAAGTGTCTCCCTGTGTGGACTGTGAAGCCATTTGGTCATCCTCCACTTTTCGTGGTGTTTCTTGCTGCTGCACTGGGAGTTTGGAATTTGCTTCAGGAAATACAAGGAGTTCAACTGGGACACAGTGCTGGAGGGAGTTCTGTCACGTGTGGTGGGTCAAGGTCCTAGGAGAATGCACCAGCCAGGCTTCTATCCCACAGAGCTTGCCCCCTTGACCATAGCAACCTGATTCTGAACACTGCCCTGAAACCTCTCCATATCACAAGATGCCTTTACATAGAAGGGTCTGCTCACTGCACCATGTCAGTCACAAGCCATTTGGAAGCCAATGGCAGATCCACATGGCCCCACCACAGATGTTTTATCACACACCTGCACACCACTGCTCTAGGCCCACTACTCAGCAGGCCCCAACTTACTGGCATCTCTGTTTTACACCATTTTCATGAAACCCAGTCAATCGAGGCACTGTCTGGTACACTCATGATCAGCAACAGGACATCCAAAGGTTCTCCAGTGCCACCTGGTCATGGGAATTTCAAAAATGTCATGGTATTTATCTAGCTAGCCATTTTTAAAGGATGAAGTTGGAGGCACTGTGGGTTTCCATTCCTTCAGGAACCATTAAATGGTGAGGAAGCTCATTTCAACAAAAGCTCTGGAGAACTCTCACAAACAAGGCTTCCCAAAGAGTGGCCAAAAGGTCACAGGAAGCCAGGCCCATTGAGGTCTACAATGTGAGGTCCACATGTGTTTGGACTCTCCACGATGGCTGCCAGGTCTTTAAGAATAAAATCATGTGATATCCGGGCTGAGATTCCCAGTGCTCTGTGGAAAGCCAGCCTGGGCCTAGATCTCAGTTTCCAAGGGCGACTCTCATGCGTGGCCTCCTAACATCCCGACACAATTCACGGCAATACTTCTCTGAGGTCAGTTCCAGAACTCAGTCTCCAAGGGGAATCACACCAGAGTTCAAGCCCAGGTGGACCCAGTCATCTCTTCCCACTGCCACACCACAATTCAAACCAAAACACTGCCACATGGCCCTCATCTTCTTCCATATAGACACTCATCATAACCTCTGGCTGGAGGTTTCCATGAGGGGCACAGCCCAAGACAGTGTCCACAATAAGCTCCCTTGCCTCTCATTTGCCTAATGTCAGGGTGGACTGGACACCCTTCCTGTGGACCTGGAGTGATCAAATAGGCCTGCCTTTAATACTGCTCTACTTCTCCAATTGGAGGCCTACTGACTGCCGGGTATAGATTCTTTGTGTGAACTGGAGTCATGAGAAAACCCAAGCACCTATGGGCTAGCCTCTGCATGGCTTTGAAGGACTCATTTGACACAAAGGATCCCTATTCTCACTTGATGGAGGTCAGGAACCTTACAGAGGAAGGCGAGAGACCTCATCCAGGATGACTGCTTTTGTGCCAGTTTGGCTTTGGATGCACGCATGGGATCTTTCTTTGGATCCACCAGGTGCTGACAATCTAAGCCACAGCCTCACACAGGGCCAAGAGGCTGATTCAGACACATCCCTTTGCAAAGCAATTAAGCAAAGAGCCACAGGTGATGCCCATTCATTTCCATTTGAAAACTGTTTTCTTCAGGCTTCACAAAGGGGTGCCCTGAGGCAAAGGCCTTCCTGACATTCAGGGCCACAGAAGGATAGGTAAGCCAAAGGCCCAAAGCAGGGTTTCTCCAGGGAGACTTTACTGGTCACACTGATATCTGAGTTTTCTGAGATGCTCACCATTCCTTTCAACTATCCAGTACATGGCCATGTCACCGAGCTTGGAGGTGGTACATATCTTGGACACAAAAACATGAGCCTATTCTGGAGAGTGGCCAGAATTCAGGAAGAAAACAGGAACTTAGGAAGATAGTAGGTGTTGCCCATCCATAAGGCAAGCCGCAGTCCATTCATGTATTGGGCATGATGAATGCTGGGAAGCTTTCTACTAGACAGGACACATCCATTGATGCATTCTCTTTTCTAATGTCTACAACCAGGGACACAGTGGGATACACAAACATAGAAATACTTGCCTTGTCAAAAGCCTTACTAGAAACAGTCCACTCCAAACCAAACAAACCGCCTTTCCTACCTATTCTCAGAACATGAGACAAAACCACAAACTCACACCCACACCCACAAAGGCACCTCCTTCCAAGTTGGTCTGTGACTACCCGGAGTGTCGTCTGACTGGTGGGCCATACTATGTTCCCCCGAAAGGGCCTGTCCTGTCTCACATCTGGCCTCCTTGGCCAACTCTGTGAAGTTGTCAGGAGCCAGCGGTGAGCCACTACCTGCTTTCTCAGGAAAGGCCCCTCTGCAGAGCTTTCCTGGCATTTGGCAATCCTCACCTCAGAGGGTACCAAGAAAGACTGACTCTGTCCTTGGTAAATCCAAACAAGTGAGCCCACTGGGACTGGGACTGGGACTGGCTCTGGGTGCCTGGCTTCCTGGATCCCAAGTTCAGAGAGTTCCATCACCAAGGAAGTGAGGTGAGGTCACTTCCTTCAGGAACTGAATGAGGTCACTGCCTTGGCAACCACTGTGTCCTATCAGTTGCTTCCAAGGCTCCCATGAGATGGAGGCTGCCCCTCCTTCCTGTGACACTTTCACAAGTTAGAATGGAATATCAACCACAGGCACCAAGGAACAGCTCTCCACACAGGCCTGCTTTGGTCCATCTTGTCTACATGAAGAAGAGAGAGGCTCATTCAGACACATCCCTTCATCCTGACCAGGTTGTTTGCCATGGAAGATGACTTCTGCTCTCTCAGGTCCTTCATAGCTGCCTACATCTTCTCCAGGGATCATTTCTGCATGGACCTTTGAGGTTCTCAGCAGGTGGAAGATCCCCCACATTCCTGTATTGTAAGACCCACTCTGTCCCTGCTCTTCTGTAAAGTTAGATTGAGGGAAGAGTGTATGGTTAGGGTTAAGAACCTGTTTGATGTGGCTTAGGAATCACTCTGCTGGATGAAGAATGGTATTGGGAACCTGCGATATTTATAATAATATAGAGGTGAAATATATGTATGAAAACAGAAATCCAAGTAAGATTTGAAGGCCAGAAGGGCATTGGGCCCTTGATTGGGGTACTTAGCTTTGAATGACTTTCTGCACAGATGTCTCAGATAAATCGATACACAATGGCATAGGACCTTGTACTTGGATGATTGAATGTAGAAGAGAACATCCAGTCAAAAAGGGATAGTAGGTAGGATTAGGAAGATAGTTGGTAAGTTTTGGAAGAAGAGTGAGTATGCAATTTGGACCAAAAGTTCTTTAGCTATAGGGTGTCGGTTAGAGAGTGAATGTAAACGTCAGCACATGTGAAGAGTCAGTCACAATGATGAACTGGGGAACATATGTAGGAAAGCAGATATCAGTAGAGACATTAGGAAATCAGGCAAAGTATAAAGTGAGTGAGTGGATTAGACGATTTCAACAGGGTTGAGGTTGAATATATCATCTTAGGAAGAAACAAATGTGTAGTCACCAATAGCATTGACATTTGAGAGCATTAGGCAACCTGGACAAGGATGTTTTTAGTAATCCATGCTCACTTTCCAATGAGGCTTTGGTGCAATCATAAGCGTGACCTTTGCATTTTGTGTCCAGAATATCACTGAGATAAAATGTATATGTAGATCAGGTGACATGAGTGTTTCTTCCACCATTTCTGGGAGTAATATGTTGAAGACATATAAATTAGCCTTTGGGGGTACAAATAGGTGTACCCTGGGTCTATGCATATAGAGATAATGCATGAATAGTCCATACTGTGAATAAATAGTATAACAGGTTCCAATTTAAATAATGGATTGCATTGATATCTGAAAATATATAGGAAATCTAATATTGATACACAACCATTCATTCTAACCAGTTATACATCTAATGGTGATATTGGGGTTATGGTTTACCATGAAGGGGGTGTGAGTTTTGCTTCACAAGGGATTATGGAAATGGAAAAGAATGTGTTTGGAAAGAAGTCTCATGAAAAGACCAGTCAAGAAACGTGGAGGAATACATGTGTTCTGAAGCAGGAAGTGATTGAAAGGGAAATAAATGCCTAGAAATCTGTGAACTTGAGGATGAAATACATATCCTATGATGTGCATCAACTGAAGAAATAGTAATGTACCAGTGTTGAATAAAAATGAACATCAAAATACACAATTATGTCCCATAGGAATCTACTTGCATTCATGTTAAACTGGGTCAGTTACTGTAGAAATATTAGGATTTCAGCACTAGGAAACAAATATGTATTTCAGGTGGATGACTATTTCTGAGAATAATCTTGTGAAAAGTTGATTATAAATCCACATATATGAACATGAATGAATTTAGGGAGTATATAATATGACACATACATTTCATATTTTGAAAAATCTGGAGAGTGTGTGTATGTGTGTGTGTGTGTGTATATATATATATATATATACATATATATATATATATATACACACACAAAAGAAAAACACACACACCAACACAGACATTAAAGAGTAGAAATATATATGCCAATCGAAATTCATCATGAAATATTTATCATCCACAGATCCAAAAATATTTATTTTACTGAACATGTATTTATGTATCATGTTGTTCAAGTGGGAAGCTCACCTGGAGGTTGAATTTTCAGTTCCAACAGCGTTTAGGAGGAGTGATCTCTTCTCACAGTTTGTATCTGCCAAGTCAGCCACCTCACAAGAATGGACGTGGGATAGGAGGTAGGATTCTATATGTGCATGTAAAAATGCATGTTGCTGAATAGGCTACAGAGAAAGGGAGACAGGAATTCACATATTTGTTAACATTCAAAACACATGGAGAACTATTTCTATTAAATTGGACTAGATTTATAACACCTACCCTTTATAATGCCAAAGGCCAGTCCAACTATACACCAGGCCTTCTCTGAACTGCCTGTATTTCTATTCTGTTTGAGTTATTTTTCTCCATCATATTAGTATTCGTAGTCACAATCTAGTAGGGTATGGGTTAGTGTCAGGGATTCAGTATTTGGAACGGAAAATAGGAAAATGAATCCAGTGTGTAGGCCAATATGTGCTACAAAAAAATCTTCCCACTCTCATCCAGAACATTGCCTTGACATTACCTTCGCAATAAGTAAGACACAATTTGAGGAGAAGAGTTAGAAATGCTGTGAATATATATGTGGAATGGAAAATGCTCAGGAGTTCACAACCTTGGAGGTGGTAGACTAGATTCCATGAGTAAGGGACAGGGTAAACACTCCACAAACGTGGAGCTCTGCTGGCCTAAAGACTTCGTGAGAAACTGCCTCTGAGGTTGGGCACTTGAAATGTATGTTGTTGTCAGGAGCTTTAGCTTCCTTTGTAGTGAGACCATCCAACCTGGTCTGCATCTATGTGACCTGGAGGACACGGTTTCTGATTTTCCAATGAACATGAGGCAGAAGTGCTGAATTCTCTCTTTGCAGGTAAACTGTGGCCACTGGGGCCTAAGTGTCTCCCTGTGTGGACTGTGAAGCCATTTGGTCATCCTCCACTTTTCATGGTGTTTCTTGCTGCTGCACTGGGAGTTTGGAATTTGCTTCAGGAAATACAAGAAGTTCAACTGGGACACAGTGCTGGAGGGAGTTCTGTCACGTGTGGTGGGTCAAGGTCCTAGGAGAATGCACCAGCCAGGCTTCTATCCCACAGAGCTTGCCCCCTTGACCATAGCAACCTGATTCTGAACACGGCCCTGAAACCTCTCCATATAACAAGATGCCTTTACATAGAAGGGTCTGCTCACTGCACCATGTCAGTCACAAGCCATTTGGAAGCCAATGGCAGATCCACATGGCCCCACCACAGATGTTTTATCACACACCTGCACACCACTGCTCTAGGCCCACTACTCAGCAGGCCCCAACTTACTGGCATCTCTGTTTTACACCATTTTCATGAAACCCAGTCAATCAAGGCACTGTCTGGTACACTCATGATCAGCAACAGGACATCCAAAGGTTCTCCAGTGCCACCTGGTCATGGGAATTTCAAAAATGTCATGGTATTTATCTAGCTAGCCATTTTTAAAGGATGAAGTTGGAGGCACTGTGGGTTTCCATTCCTTCAGGAACCATTAAATGGTGAGGAAGCTCATTTCAACGAATGCTCTGGGGAACTCTCACAAACAAGGCTTCCCAAAGAGTGGCCAAAAGGTCACAGGAAGCCAGGCCCATTGAGGTCTACAATGTGAGGTCCACGTGTGTTTGGACTCTCCACGATGGCTGCCAGGTCTTTAAGAATAAAATCATGTGATATCCGGGCTGAGATTCCCAGTGCTCTGTGGAAAGCCAGCCTGGGCCTAGATCTCAGTTTCCAAGGGCGACTCTCATGCGTGGCCTCCTAACATCCCGACACAATTCACGGCAATACTTCTCTGAGGTCAGTTCCAGAACTCAGTCTCCAAGGGGAATCACACCAGAGTTCAAGCCCAGGTGGACCCAGTCATCTCTTCCCACTGCCACACCACAATTCAAACCAAAACACTGCCACATGGCCCTCATCTTCTTCCATATAGACACTCATCATAACCTCTGGCTGGAGGTTTCCATGAGGGGCACAGCCCAAGACAGTGTCCACAATAAGCTCCCTTGCCTCTCATTTGCCTAATGTCAGGGTGGACTGGACACCCTTCCTGTGGACCTGGAGTGATCAAATAGGCCTGCCTTTAATACTGCTCTACTTCTCCAATTGGAGGCCTACTGACTGCCGGGTATAGATTCTTTGTGTGAACTGGAGTCATGAGAAAACCCAAGCACCTATGGGCTAGCCTCTGCATGGCTTTGAAGGACTCATTTGACACAAAGGATCCCTATTCTCACTTGATGGAGGTCAGGAACCTTACAGAGGAAGGCGAGAGACCTCATCCAGGATGACTGCTTTTGTGCCAGTTTGGCTTTGGATGCACGCATGGGATCTTTCTTTGGATCCACCAGGTGCTGACAATCTAAGCCACAGCCTCACACAGGGCCAAGAGGCTGATTCAGACACATCCCTTTGCAAAGCAATTAAGCAAAGAGCCACAGGTGATGCCCATTCATTTCCATTTGAAAACTGTTTTCTTCAGGCTTCACAAAGGGGTGCCCTGAGGCAAAGGCCTTCCTGACATTCAGGGCCACAGAAGGATAGGTAAGCCAAAGGCCCAAAGCAGGGTTTCCCCAGGGAGACTTTACTGGTCACACTGACATCTGAGTTTTCTGAGATGCTCACCATTCCTTTCAACTATCCAGTACATGGCCATATCACCGAGCTTGGAGGTGGTACATATGTTGGACACAAAACCATGAGCCTATTCTGGAGAGTGGCCAGAATTCAGGAAGAAAACAGGAACTTAGGAAGATAGTAGGTGTTGCCCATCCATAAGGCAAGCCGCAGTCCATTCATGAATTGGGCAGGATGAATGCTGGGAAGCTTTCTACTAGACAGGACACATCCATTGATGCATTCTCTTTTCTAATGTCTACAACCAGGGACACAGTGGGATACACAAACATAGAAACACTCGCCTTGTCAAAAGCCTTACTAGAAACAGTCCACTCCAAACCAAACAAACCGCCTTTCCTACCTATTCTCAGAACATGAGACAAAACCACAAACTCACACCCACACCCACAAAGGCACCTCCTTCCAAGTTGGTCTGTGACTACCCGGAGTGTCGTCTGACTGGTGGGCCATACTATGTTCCCCCGAAAGGCCCTGTCCTGTCTCACATCTGGCCTCCTTGGCCAACTCTGTGAAGTTGTCAGGAGCCAGCGGTGAGCCACTACCTGCTTTCTCAGGAAAGGCCCCTCTGCAGAGCTTTCCTGGCATTTGGCAATCCTCACCTCAGAGGGTACCAAGAAAGACTGACTCTGTCCTTGGTAAATCCAAACAAGTGAGCCCACTGGGACTGGGACTGGGACTGGCTCTGGGTGCCTGGCTTCCTGGATCCCAAGTTCAGAGAGTTCCATCACCAAGGAAGTGAGGTGAGGTCACTTCCTTCAGGAACTGAATGAGGTCACTGCCTTGGCAACCACTGTGTCCTAACAGTTGCTTCCAAGGCTCCCATGAGATGGAGGCTGCCCCTCCTTCCTGTGACACTTTCACAAGTTAGAATGGAATATCAACCATAGGCACCAAGGAACAGCTCTCCACACAGGCCTGCTTTGGTCCATCTTGTCTACATGAAGAAGAGAGAGGCTCATTCAGACACATCCCTTCATCCTGACCAGGTTGTTTGCCATGGAAGATGACTTCTGCTCTCTCAGGTCTTTCATAGCTGCCTACATCTTCTCCAGGGATCATTTCTGCATGGACCTTTGAGGTTCTCAGCAGGTGGAAGATCCCCCACATTCCTGTATTGTAAGACCCACTCTGTCCCTGCTCTTCTGTAAAGTTAGATTGAGGGAAGAGTGTATGGTTAGGGTTAAGAACCTGTTTGATGTGGCTTAGGAATCACTCTGCTGGATGAAGAATGGTATTGGGAACCTGCGATATTTATAATAATATAGAGGTGAAATATATGTATGAAAACAGAAATCCAAGTAAGATTTGAAGGCCAGAAGGGCATTAACCCTTGATTGGGGTACTTAGCTTTGAATGACTTTCTGCACAGATGTCTCAGATAAATCGATACACAATGGCATAGGACCTTGTACCTTGGATGATTGAATGTAGAAGAGAACATCCAGTCAAAAAGGGATAGTAGGTAGGATTAGGAAGAGAGTTGGTAAGTTTTGGAAGAAGAGTGAGTATGCAATTTGGACCAAAAGTTCTTTAGCAATAGGGTGTCTGTTAGAGAGTGAATGTAAACGTCAGCACATGTGAAGAGTCAGTCACAATGATGAACTGGGGAACATATGTAGGAAAGCAGATATCAATAGAGACATTAGGAAATCAGGCAAAGTATAAAGTGAGTGAGTGGATTAGACGTTTTCAACAGGGTTGAGGTTGAATATATCATCTTAGGAAGAAACAAATGTGTAGTCACCAATAGCATTGACATTTGAGAGCATTAGGCAACCTGGACAAGGATGTTTTTAGTAATCCATGCTCACTTTCCAATGAGGCTTTGGTGCAATCATAAGTGTGACCTTTGCATTTTGTGTCCAGAATATCACTGTGATAAAATGTATATGTAGATCAGGTGACATGAGTGTTTCTTCCACCATTTCTGGGAGTAATATGTTGAAGACATAAATTAGCCTTTGGGGGTACAAATAGGTGTACCCTGGGTCTATGAATATAGAGATAATGCATGAATAGACCATACTGTGAATAAATAGTATAACAGGTTCCAATTTAAATAATGGATTGCATTGATATCTGAAAATATATAGGAAATCTAATATTGATACACAACCATTCATTCTAACCAGTTATACATCTAATGGTGATATTGGGGTTATGGTTTACCATGAAGGGGGTGTGAGTTTTGCTTCACAAGGGATTATGGAAATGGAAAAGAATGTGTTTGGAAAGAAGTCTCATGAAAAGACCAGTCAAGAAACGTGGAGGAATACATGTGTTCTGAAGCAGGAAGTGATTGAAAGGGAAATAAATGCCTAGAAATTTGTGAATTTGAGGATGAAATACATATCCTATGATGTGCATCAACTGAAGAAATAGTAATGTACCAGTGTTGAATAAAAATGAACGTCAAAATACACAATTATGTCCCATAGGAATCTACTTGCATTCATGTTAAACTGGGTCAGTTACTGTAGAAATATTAGGATTTCAGCACTAGGAAACAAATATGTATTTCAGGTGGATGACTATTTCTGAGAATAATCTTGTGAAAAGTTGATTATAAATCCACATATATGAACATGAATGAATTTAGGGAGTATATAATATGACACATACATTTCATATTTTGAAAAATCTGGAGAGTGTGTATGTGTGCATATATATATATATATATATATATATATATATATATATACACAAAAGAAAAACACACACACAAACACAGACATTAAAGAGTAGAAATATATATGGCAATCAAAATTCATCATGAAATATTTATCATCCACAGATCCAAAAATAAATATTTTACTGAACATGTATTTATGTATCATGTTGTTCAAGTGGGAAGCTCACCTGGAGGTTGAATTTTCAGTTCCAACAGCGTTTAGGAGGAGTGATCTCTTCTCACAGTTTGTATCTGCCAAGTCAGCCACCTCACAAGAATGGACATGGGATAGGAGGTAGGATTCTATATGTGCATGTAAAAATGCATGTTGCTGAATAGGCTACAGAGAAAGGGAGACAGGAATTCACATATTTGTTAACATTCAAAACACATGGAGAACTATTTCTATTAAATTGGACTAGATTTATAACACGTACCCTTTATAATGCCAAAGGCCAATCCAACTATACACCAGGCCTCCTCTGAACTGCCTGTATTTCTATTCTGTTTGAGTTATTTTTCTCCATCATATTAGTATTCGTAGTCACAATCTAGTAGGGTATGGGTTAGTGTCAGGGATTCAGTATTTCGAACGGAAAATAGGAAAATGAATCCAGTGTGTAGGCCAATATGTGCTACAAAAAAATCTTCCCACTCTCATCCAGAACATTGCCTTGACATTACCTTCGCAATAAGTAAGACACAATTTGAGGAGAAGAGTTAGAAATGCTGTGAATACATATGTGGAATGGAAAATTCTCAGGAGTTCACAACCTTGGAGGTGGTAGACTAGTTTCCATGAGTAAGGGACAGGGTAAACACTCCACAAACGTGGAGCTCTGCTGGCCTAAAGACTTTGTGAGAAACTGCCTCTGAGGTTGGGCACTTGAAATGTATGTTGTTGTCAGGAGCTTTAGCTTCCTTTGTAGTGAGACCATCCAACCTGGTCTGCATCTATGTGACCTGGAGGACACGGTTTCTGATTTTCCAATGAACATGAGGCAGAAGTGCTGAATTCTCTCTTTGCAGGTAAACTGTGGCCACTGGGGCCTAAGTGTATCCCTGTGTGGACTGTGAAGCCATTTGGTCATCCTCCACTTTTCATGGTGTTTCTTGCTGCTGCACTGGGAGTTTGGAATTTGCTTCAGGAAATACAAGGAGTTCAACTGGGACACAGTGCTGGAGGGAGTTCTGTCACGTGTGGTGGGTCAAGGTCCTAGGAGAATGCACCAGCCAGGCTTCTATCCCACAGAGCTTGCCCCCTTGACCATAGCAACCTGATTCTGAACATGGCCCTGAAACCTCTCCATATAACAAGATGCCTTTACATAGAAGGGTCTGCTCACTGCACCATGTCAGTCACAAGCCATTTGGAAGCCAATGGCAGATCCACATGGCCCCACCACAGATGTTTTATCACACACCTGCACACCACTGCTCTAGGCCCACTACTCAGCAGGCCCCAACTTACTGGCATCTCTGTTTTACACCATTTTCATGAAACCCAGTCAATCGAGGCACTGTCTGGTACACTCATGATCAGCAACAGGACATCCAAAGGTTCTCCAGTGCCACCTGGTCATGGGAATTTCAAAAATGTCATGGTATTTATCTAGCTAGCCATTTTTAAAGGATGAAGTTGGAGGCACTGTGGGTTTCCATTCCTTCAGGAACCATTAAATGGTGAGGAAGCTCATTTCAACAAAAGCTCTGGAGAACTCTCACAAACAAGGCTTCCCAAAGAGTGGCCAAAAGGTCACAGGAAGCCAAGCCCATTGAGGTCTACAATGTGAGGTCCACGTGTGTTTGGACTCTCCACAATGGCTGCCAGGTCTTTAAGAATAAAATCATGTGATATCCGGGCTGAGATTCCCAGTGCTCTGTGGAAAGCCAGCCTGGGCCTAGATCTCAGTTTCCAAGGGCGACTCTCATGCGTGGCCTCCTAACATCCCGACACAATTCACGGCAATACTTCTCTGAGGTCAGTTCCAGAACTCAGTCTCCAAGGGGAATCACACCAGAGTTCAAGCCCAGGTGGACCCAGTCATCTCTTCCCACTGCCACACCACAATTCAAACCAAAACACTGCCACATGGCCCTCATCTTCTTCCATATAGACACTCATCATAACCTCTGGCTGGAGGTTTCCATGAGGGGCACAGCCCAAGACAGTGTCCACAATAAGCTCCCTTGCCTCTCATTTGCCTAATGTCAGGGTGGACTGGACACCCTTCCTGTGGACCTGGAGTGATCAAATAGGCCTGCCTTTAATACTGCTCTATTTCTCCAATTGGAGGCCTACTGACTGCCGGGTATAGATTCTTTGTGTGAACTGGAGTCATGAGAAAACCCAAGCACCTATGGGCTAGCCTCTGCATGGCTTTGAAGGACTCATTTGACACAAAGGATCCCTATTCTCACTTGATGGAGGTCAGGAACCTTACAGAGGAAGGCGAGAGACCTCATCCACGATGACTGCTTTTGTGCCAGTTTGGCTTTGGATGCACGCATGGGATCTTTCTTTGGATCCACCAGGTGCTGACAATCTAAGCCACAGCCTCACACAGGGCCAAGAGGCTGATTCAGACACATCCCTTTGCAAAGCAATTAAGCAAAGAGCCACAGGTGATGCCCATTCATTTCCATTTGAAAACTGTTTTCTTCAGGCTTCACAAAAAGGTGCCCTGAGGCAAAGGCCTTCCTGACATTCAGGGCCACAAAAGGATAGGTAAGCCAAAGGCCCAAAGCAGGCTTTCTCCAGGGAGACTTTACTGGTCACACTGATATCTGAGTTTTCTGAGATGCTCACCATTCCTTTCAACTACCCAGTACATGGCCATGTCACCGAGCTTGGAGGTGGTACATATCTTGGACACAAAAACATGAGCCTATTCTGGAGAGTGGCCAGAATTCAGGAAGAAAACACGAACTTAGGAAGATAGTAGGTGTTGCCCATCCATAAGGCAAGCCGCAGTCCATTCATGTATTGGGCAGGATGCATGCTGGGAAGCTTTCTACTAGACAGGACACATCCATTGATGCATTCTCTTTTCTAATGTCTACAACCAGGGACACAGTGGGATACACAAACATAGAAACACTCGCCTTGTCAAAAGCCTTACTAGAAACAGTCCACTCCAAACCAAACAAACCGCCTTTCCTACCTATTCTCAGAACATGAGACAAAACCACAAACTCACACCCACACCCACAAAGGCACCTCCTTCCAAGTTGGTCTGTGACTACCCGGAGTGTCGTCTGACTGCTGGGCCATACTATGTTCCCCCGAAAGGGCCTGTCCTGTCTCACATCTGGCCTCCTTGGCCAACTCTGTGAAGTTGTCAGGAGCCAGCGGTGAGCCACTACCTGCTTTCTCAGGAAAGGCCCCTCTGCAGAGCTTTCCTGGCATTTGGCAATCCTCACCTCAGAGGGTACCAAGAAAGACTGACTCTGTCCTTGGTAAATCCAAACAAGTGAGCCCACTGGGACTGGGACTGGGACTGGCTCTGGGTGCCTGGCTTCCTGGATCCCAAGTTCAGAGAGTTCCATCACCAAGGAAGTGAGGTGAGGTCACTTCCTTCAGGAACTGAATGAGGTCACTGCCTTGGCAACCACTGTGTCCTATCAGTTGCTTCCAAGGCTCCCATGAGATGGAGGCTGCCCCTCCTTCCTGTGACACTTTAACAAGTTAGAATGGAATATCAACCACAGGCACCAAGGAACAGCTCTCCACACAGGCCTGCTTTGGTCCATCTTGTCTACATGAAGAAGAGAGAGGCTCATTCAGACACATCCCTTCATCCTGACCAGGCTGTTTGCCACGGAAGATGACTTCTGCTCTCTCAGGTCCTTCATAGCTGCCTACATCTTCTCCAGGGATCATTTCTGCATGGACCTTTGAGGTTCTCAGCAGGTGGAAGATCCCCCACATTCCTGTATTGTAAGACCCACTCTGTCCCTGCTCTTCTGTAAAGTTAGATTGAGGGAAGAGTGTATGGTTAGGGTTAAGAACCTGTTTGATGTGGCTTAGGAATCACTCTGCTGGATGAAGAATGGTATTGGGAACCTGCGATATTTATAATAATATAGAGGTGAAATATATGTATGAAAACAGAAATCCAAGTAAGATTTGAAGGCCAGAAGGGCATTGGGCCCTTGATTGGGGTACTTAGCTTTGAATGACTTTCTGCACAGATGTCTCAGATAAATCGATACACAATGGCATAGGACCTTGTACCTTGGATGATTGAATGTAGAAGAGAACATCCAGTCAAAAAGGGATAGTAGGTAGGATTAGGAAGATAGTTGGTAAGTTTTGGAAGAAGAGTGAGTATGCAATTTGGACCAAAAGTTCTTTAGCAATAGGGTGTCGGTTAGAGAGTGAATGTAAACGTCAGCACATGTGAAGAGTCAGTCACAATGATGAACTGGGGAACATATGTAGGAAAGCAGATATCAATAGAGACATTAGGAAATCAGGCAAAGTATAAAGTGAGTGAGTGGATTAGACGTTTTCAACAGGGTTGAGGTTGAATATATCATCTTAGGAAGAAACAAATGTGTAGTCACCAATAGCATTGACATTTGAGAGCATTAGGCAACCTGGACAAGGATGTCTTTAGTAATCCATGCTCACTTTCCAATGAGGCTTTGGTGCAATCATAAGCGTGACCTTTGCATTTTGTGTCCAGAATATCACTGAGATAAAATGTATATGTAGATCAGGTGACATGAGTGTTTCTTCCACCATTTCTGGGAGTAATATGTTGAAGACATATAAATTAGCCTTTGGGGGTACAAATAGGTGTACCCTGGGTCTATGAATATAGAGATAATGCATGAATAGACCATACTGTGAATAAATAGTATAACAGGTTCCAATTTAAATAATGGATTGCATTGATATCTGAAAATATATAGGAAATCTAATATTGATACACAACCATTCATTCTAACCAGTTATACATCTAATGGTGATATTGGGGTTATGGTTTACCATGAAGGGGGTGTGAGTTTTGCTTCACAAGGGATTATGGAAATGGAAAAGAATGTGTTTGGAAAGAAGTCTCATGAAAAGACCAGTCAAGAAACGTGGAGGAATACATGTGTTCTGAAGTAGGAAGTGATTGAAAGGGAAATAAATGCCTAGAAATCTGTGAACTTGAGGATGAAATACATATCCTATGATGTGCATCAACTGAAGAAATAGTAATGTACCAGTGTTGAATAAAAATGAACATCAAAATACACATCATGTCCCATAGGAATCTACTTGCATTCATGTTAAACTGGGTCAGTTACTGTAGAAATATTAGGATTTCAGCACCAGGAAACAAATATGTATTTCAGGTGGATGACTATTTCTGAGAATAATCTTGTGAAAAGTTGATTATAAATCCACATATATGAACATGAATGAATTTAGGGAGTATATAATATGACACATACATTTCATATTTTGAAAAATCTGGAGAGTGTGTGTATGTGTGTGTGTGTGTGTATATATATATATATATATATATATATATATATATATATATATATACACACAAAAGAAAAACACACACACAAACACAGACATTAAAGAGTAGAAATATATATGCCAATCGAAATTCATCATGAAATATTTATCATCCACAGATCCAAAAATATTTATTTTACTGAACATATATTTATGTATCATGTTGTTCAAGTGGGAAGCTCACCTGGAGGTTGAATTTTCAGTTCCAACAGCGTTTAGGAGGAGTGATCTCTTCTCACAGTTTGTATCTGCCAAGTCAGCCACCTCACAAGAATGGACGTGGGATAGGAGGTAGGATTCTATATGGGCATGTAAAAATGCATGATGCTGAATAGGCTACAGAGAAAGGGAGACAGGAATTCACATATTTGTTAACATTCAAAACACATGGAGAACTATTTCTATTAAATTGGACTAGATTTATAACACCTACCCTTTATAATGCCAAAGGCCAGTCCAACTATACACCAGGCCTCCTCTGAACTGCCTGTATTTCTATTCTGTTTGAGTTATTTTTCTCCATCATATTAGTATTCGTAGTCACAATCTAGTAGGGTATGGGTTAGTGTCAGGGATTCAGTATTTCGAACGGAAAATAGGAAAATGAATCCAATGTGTAGGCCAATATGTGCTACAAAAAAATCTTCCCACTCTCATCCAGAACATTGCCTTGACATTACCTTCGCAATAAGTAAGACACAATTTGAGGAGAAGAGTTAGAAATGCTGTGAATACATATGTGGAATGGAAAATGCTCAGGAGTTCACAACCTTGGAGGTGGTAGACTAGTTTCCATGAGTAAGGGACAGGGTAAACATTCCACAAACGTGGAGCTCTGCTGGCCTAAAGACTTCGTGAGAAACTGCTTCTGAGGTTGGGCACTTGAAATATATGTTGTTGTCAGGAGCTTTAGCTTCCTTTGTAGTGAGACCATCCAACCAGGTCTGCATCTATGTGACCTGGAGGACATGGTTTCTGATTTTCCAATGAACATGAGGCAGAAGTGCTGAATTCTCTCTTTGCAGGTAAACTGTGGCCACTGGGGTCTAAGTGTCTCCCTGTGGGGACTGTGAAGCCATTTGGTCATCCTCCACTTTTCATGGTGTTTCTTGCTGCTGCACTGGGAGTTTGGAATTTGCTTCAGGAAATACAAGGAGTTCAACTGGGACACAGTGCTGGAGGGAGTTCTGTCACGTGTGGTGGGTCAAGGTCCTAGGAGAATGCACCAGCCAGGCTTCTATCCCACAGAGCTTGCCCCCTTGACCATAGCAACCTGATTCTGAACACTGCCCTGAAACCTCTCCATATAACAAGATGCCTTTACATAGAAGGGTCTGCTCACTGCACCATGTCAGTCACAAGCCATTTGGAAGCCAATGGCAGATCCACATGGCCCCACCACAGATGTTTTATCACACACCTGCACACCACTGCTCTAGGCCCACTACTCAGCAGGCCCCAACTTACTGGCATCTCTGTTTTACACCATTTTCATGAAACCCAGTCAATCGAGGCACTGTCTGGTACACTCATGATCAGCAACAGGACATCCAAAGGTTCTCCAGTGCCACCTGGTCATGGGAATTTCAAAAATGTCATGGTATTTATCTAGCTAGCCATTTTTAAAGGATGAAGTTGGAGGCACTGTGGGTTTCCATTCCTTCAGGAACCATTAAATGGTGAGGAAGCTCATTTCAACAAAAGCTCTGGAGAACTCTCACAAACAAGGCTTCCCAAAGAGTGGCCAAAAGGTCACAGGAAGCCAGGCCCATTGAGGTCTACAATGTGAGGTCCACGTGTGTTTGGACTCTCCAGGATGGCTGCCAGGTCTTTAAGAATAAAATCATGTGATATCCGGGCTGAGATTCCCAGTGCTCTGTGGAAAGCCAGCCTGGGCCTAGATCTCAGTTTCCAAGGGCGACTCTCATGCGTGGCCTCCTAACATCCCGACACAATTCACGGCAATACTTCTCTGAGGTCAGTTCCAGAACTCAGTCTCCAAGGGGAATCACACCAGAGTTCAAGCCCAGGTGGACCCAGTCATCTCTTCCCACTGCCACACCACAATTCAAACCAAAACACTGCCACATGGCCCTCATCTTCTTCCATATAGACACTCATCATAACCTCTGGCTGGAGGTTTCCATGAGGGGCACAGCCCAAGACAGTGTCCACAATAAGCTCCCTTGCCTCTCATTTGCCTAATGTCAGGGTGGACTGGACACCCTTCCTGTGGACCTGGAGTGATCAAATAGGCCTGCCTTTAATACTGCTCTACTTCTCCAATTGGAGGCCTACTGACTGCCGGGTATAGATTCTTTGTGTGAACTGGAGTCATGAGAAAACCCAAGCACCTATGGGCTAGCCTCTGCATGGCTTTGAAGGACTCATTTGACACAAAGGATCCCTATTCTCACTTGATGGAGGTCAGGAACCTTACAGAGGAAGGCGAGAGACCTCATCCAGGATGACTGCTTTTGTGCCAGTTTGGCTTTGGATGCACGCATGGGATCTTTCTTTGGATCCACCAGGTGCTGACAATCTAAGCCACAGCCTCACACAGGGCCAAGAGGCTGATTCAGACACATCCCTTTGCAAAGCAATTAAGCAAAGAGCCACAGGTGATGCCCATTCATTTCCATTTGAAAACTGTTTTCTTCAGGCTTCACAAAGGGGTGCCCTGAGGCAAAGGCCTTCCTGACATTCAGGGCCACAGAAGGATAGGTAAGCCAAAGGCCCAAAGCAGGCTTTCTCCAGGGAGACTTTACTGGTCACACTGATATCTGAGTTTTCTGAGATGCTCACCAATCCTTTCAACTATCCAGTACATGGCCATGTCACCGAGCTTGGAGGTGGTACATATCATGAGCCTATTCTGGAGAGTGGCCAGAATTCAGGAAGAAAACAGGAACTTAGGAAGATAGTAGGTGTTGCCCATCCATAAGGCAAGCCGCAGTCCATTCATGAATTGGGCAGGATGAATGCTGGGAAGCTTTCTACTAGACAGGACACATCCATTGATGCATTCTCTTTTCTAATGTCTACAACCAGGGACACAGTGGGATACACAAACATAGAAACACTCGCCTTGTCAAAAGCCTTACTAGAAACAGTCCACTCCAAACCAAACAAACCGCCTTTCCTACCTATTCTCAGAACATGAGACAAAACCACAAACTCACACCCACACCCACAAAGGCACCTCCTTCCAAGTTGGTCTGTGACTACCCGGAGTGTCATCTGACTGGTGGGCCATACTATGTTCCCCCGAAAGGGCCTGTCCTGTCTCACATCTGGCCTCCTTGGCCAACTCTGTGAAGTTGTCAGGAGCCAGCGGTGAGCCACTACCTGCTTTCTCAGGAAAGGCCCCTCTGCAGAGCTTTCCTGGCATTTGGCAATCCTCACCTCAGAGGGTACCAAGAAAGACTGACTCTGTCCTTGGTAAATCCAAACAAGTGAGCCCACTGGGACTGGGACTGGGACTGGCTCTGGGTGCCTGGCTTCCTGGATCCCAAGTTCAGAGAGTTCCATCACCAAGGAAGTGAGGTGAGGTCACTTCCTTCAGGAACTGAATGAGGTCACTGCCTTGGCAACCACTGTGTCCTATCAGTTGCTTCCAAGGCTCCCATGAGATGGAGGCTGCCCCTCCTTCCTGTGACACTTTCACAAGTTAGAATGGAATATCAACCACAGGCACCAAGGAACAGCTCTCCACACAGGCCTGTTTTGGTCCATCTTGTCTACATTAAGAACAGACAGGCTCATTCAGACACATCCCTTCATCCTGACCAGGTTGTTTGCCATGGAAGATGACTTCTGCTCTCTCAGGTCCTTCATAGCTGCATACATCTTCTCCAGGGATCATTTCTGCATGGACCTTTGAGGTTCTCAGCAGGTGGAAGATCCCCCACATTCCTGTATTGTAAGACCCACTCTGTCCCTGCTCTTCTGTAAAGTTAGATTGAGGGAAGAGTGTATGGTTAGGGTTAAGAACCTGTTTGATGTGGCTTAGGAATCACTCTGCTGGATGAAGAATGGTATTGGGAACCTGCGATATTTATAATAATATAGAGGTGAAATATATGTATGAAAACAGAAATCCAAGTAAGATTTGAAGGCCAGAAGGGCATTGGGCCCTTGATTGGGGTACTTAGCTTTGAATGACTTTCTGCACAGATGTCTCAGATAAATCGATACACAATGGCATAGGACCTTGTACCTTGGATGATTGAATGTAGAAGAGAACATCCAGTCAAAAAGGGATAGTAGGTAGGATTAGGAAGAGAGTTGGTAAGATTTGGAAGAAGAGTGAGTATGCAATTTGGACCAAAAGTTCTTTAGCAATAGGGTGTCGGTTAGAGAGTGAATGTAAACGTCAGCACATGTGAAGAGTCAGTCACAATGATGAACTGGGGAACATATGTAGGAAAGCAGATATCAATAGAGACATTAGGAAATCAGGCAAAGTATAAAGTGAGTGAGTGGATTAGACGATTTCAACAGGGTTGAGGTTGAATATATCATCTTAGGAAGAAACAAATGTGTAGTCACCAATAGCATTGACATTTGAGAGCATTAGGCAACCTGGACAAGGATGTTTTTAGTAATCCATGCTCACTTTCCAATGAGGCTTTGGTGCAATCATAAGCGTGACCTTTGCATTTTGTGTCCAGAATATCACTGAGATAAAATGTATATGTAGATCAGGTGACATGAGTGTTTCTTCCACCATTTCTGGGAGTAATATGTTGAAGACATATAAATTAGCCTTTGGGGGTACAAATAGGTGTACCCTGGGTCTATGCATATAGAGATAATGCATGAATAGACCATACTGTGAATAAATAGTATAACAGGTTCCAATTTAAATAATGGATTGCATTGATATCTGAAAATATATAGGAAATCTAATATTGATACACAACCATTCATTCTAACCAGTTATACATCTAATGGTGATATTGGGGTTATGGTTTACCATGAAGGGGGTGTGAGTTTTGCTTCACAAGGGATTATGGAAATGGAAAAGAATGTGTTTGGAAAGAAGTCTCATGAAAAGACCAGTCAAGAAACGTGGAGGAATACATGTGTTCTGAAGCAGGAAGTGATTGAAAGGGAAATAAATGCCTAGAAATCTGTGAACTTGAGGATGAAATACATATCCTATGATGTGCATCAACTGAAGAAATAGTAATGTACCAGTGTTGAATAAAAATGAACATCAAAATACACAATTATGTCCCATAGGAATCTACTTGCATTCATGTTAAACTGGGTCAGTTACTGTAGAAATATTAGGATTTCAGCACTAGGAAACAAATATGTATTTCAGGTGGATGACTATTTCTGAGAATAATCTTGTGAAAAGTTGATTATAAATCCACATATATGAACATGAATGAATTTAGGGAGTATATAATATGACACATACATTTCATATTTTGAAAAATCTGGAGAGTGTGTGTATGTGTGTGTGTGTGTGTATATATATATATATATATATATATATATATATACATATATATATATATATACACACACAAAAGAAAAACACACACACCAACACAGACATTAAAGAGTAGAAATATATATGCCAATCGAAATTCATCATGAAATATTTATCATCCACAGATCCAAAAATATTTATTTTACTGAACATGTATTTATGTATCATGTTGTTCAAGTGGGAAGCTCACCTGGATGTTGAATTTTCAGTTCCAACAGCGTTTAGGAGGAGTGATCTCTTCTCACAGTTTGTATCTGCCAAGTCAGCCACCTCACAAGAATGGACGTGGGATAGGAGGTAGGATTCTATATGTGCATGTAAAAATGCATGTTGCTGAATAGGCTACAGAGAAAGGGAGACAGGAATTCACATATTTGTTAACATTCAAAACACATGGAGAACTATTTCTATTAAATTGGACTAGATTTATAACACGTACCCTTTATAATGCCAAAGGCCAGTCCAACTATACACCAGGCCTTCTCTGAACTGCCTGTATTTCTATTCTGTTTGAGTTATTTTTCTCCATCATATTAGTATTCGTAGTCACAATCTAGTAGGGTATGGGTTAGTGTCAGGGATTCAGTATTTGGAACGGAAAATAGGAAAATGAATCCAGTGTGTAGGCCAATATGTGCTACAAAAAATCTTCCCACTCTCATCCAGAACATTGCCTTGACATTACCTTCGCAATAAGTAAGACACAATTTGAGGAGAAGAGTTAGAAATGCTGTGAATATATATGTGGAATGGAAAATGCTCAGGAGTTCACAACCTTGGAGGTGGTAGACTAGATTCCATGAGTAAGGGACAGGGTAAACACTCCACAAACGTGGAGCTCTGCTGGCCTAAAGACTTCGTGAGAAACTGCCACTGAGGTTGGGCACTTGAAATGTATGTTGTTGTCAGGAGCTTTAGCTTCCTTTGTAGTGAGACCATCCAACCTGGTCTGCATCTATGTGACCTGGAGGACACGGTTTCTGATTTTCCAATGAACATGAGGCAGAAGTGCTGAATTCTCTCTTTGCAGGTAAACTGTGGCCACTGGGGCCTAAGTGTCTCCCTGTGTGGACTGTGAAGCCATTTGGTCATCCTCCACTTTTCATGGTGTTTCTTGCTGCTGCACTGGGAGTTTGGAATTTGCTTCAGGAAATACAAGGAGTTCAACTGGGACACAGTGCTGGAGGGAGTTCTGTCACGTGTGGTGGGTCAAGGTCCTAGGAGAATGCACCAGCCAGGCTTCTATCCCACAGAGCTTGCCCCCTTGACCATAGCAACCTGATTCTGAACATGGCCCTGAAACCTCTCCATATAACAAGATGCCTTTACATAGAAGGGTCTGCTCACTGCACCATGTCAGTCACAAGCCATTTGGAAGCCAATGGCAGATCCACATGGCCCCACCACAGATGTTTTATCACACACCTGCACACCACTGCTCTAGGCCCACTACTCAGCAGGCCCCAACTTACTGGCATCTCTGTTTTACACCATTTTCATGAAACCCAGTCAATCAAGGCACTGTCTGGTACACTCATGATCAGCAACAGGACATCCAAAGGTTCTCCAGTGCCACCTGGTCATGGGAATTTCAAAAATGTCATGGTATTTATCTAGCTAGCCATTTTTAAAGGATGAAGTTGGAGGCACTGTGGGTTTCCATTCCTTCAGGAACCATTAAATGGTGAGGAAGCTCATTTCAACGAAAGCTCTGGGGAACTCTCACAAACAAGGCTTCCCAAAGAGTGGCCAAAAGGTCACAGGAAGCCAGGCCCATTGAGGTCTACAATGTGAGGTCCACGTGTGTTTGGACTCTCCAGGATGGCTGCCAGGTCTTTAAGAATAAAATCATGTGATATCCGGGCTGAGATTCCCAGTGCTCTGTGGAAAGCCAGCCTGGGCCTAGATCTCAGTTTCCAAGGGCGACTCTCATGCGTGGCCTCCTAACATCCCGACACAATTCACGGCAATACTTCTCTGAGGTCAGTTCCAGAACTCAGTCTCCAAGGGGAATCACACCAGAGTTCAAGCCCAGGTGGACCCAGTCATCTCTTCCCACTGCCACACCACAATTCAAACCAAAACACTGCCACATGGCCCTCATCTTCTTCCATATAGACACTCATCATAACCTCTGGCTGGAGGTTTCCATGAGGGGCACAGCCCAAGACAGTGTCCACAATAAGCTCCCTTGCCTCTCATTTGCCTAATGTCAGGGTGGACTGGACACCCTTCCTGTGGACCTGGAGTGATCAAATAGGCCTGCCTTTAATACTGCTCTACTTCTCCAATTGGAGGCCTACTGACTGCCGGGTATAGATTCTTTGTGTGAACTGGAGTCATGAGAAAACCCAAGCACCTATGGGCTAGCCTCTGCATGGCTTTGAAGGACTCATTTGACACAAAGGATCCCTATTCTCACTTGATGGAGGTCAGGAACCTTACAGAGGAAGGCGAGAGACCTCATCCAGGATGACTGCTTTTGTGCCAGTTTGGCTTTGGATGCACGCATGGGATCTTTCTTTGGATCCACCAGGTGCTGACAATCTAAGCCACAGCCTCACACAGGGCCAAGAGGCTGATTCAGACACATCCCTTTGCAAAGCAATTAAGCAAAGAGCCACAGGTGATGCCCATTCATTTCCATTTGAAAACTGTTTTCTTCAGGCTTCACAAAGGGGTGCCCTGAGGCAAAGGCCTTCCTGACATTCAGGGCCACAGAAGGATAGGTAAGCCAAAGGCCCAAAGCAGGCTTTCTCCAGGGAGACTTTACTGGTCACACTGATATCTGAGTTTTCTGAGATGCTCACCAATCCTTTCAACTATCCAGTACATGGCCATGTCACCGAGCTTGGAGGTGGTACATATCATGAGCCTATTCTGGAGAGTGGCCAGAATTCAGGAAGAAAACAGAAACTTAGGAAGATAGTAGGTGTTGCCCATCCATAAGGCAAGCCGCAGTCCATTCATGAATTGGGCAGGATGAATGCTGGGAAGCTTTCTACTAGACAGGACACATCCATTGATGCATTCTCTTTTCTAATGTCTACAACCAGGGACACAGTGGGATACACAAACATAGAAACACTCGCCTTGTCAAAAGCCTTACTAGAAACAGTCCACTCCAAACCAAACAAACCGCCTTTCCTACCTATTCTCAGAACATGAGACAAAACCACAAACTCACACCCACACCCACAAAGGCACCTCCTTCCAAGTTGGTCTGTGACTACCCGGAGTGTCATCTGACTGGTGGGCCATACTATGTTCCCCCGAAAGGGCCTGTCCTGTCTCACATCTGGCCTCCTTGGCCAACTCTGTGAAGTTGTCAGGAGCCAGCGGTGAGCCACTACCTGCTTTCTCAGGAAAGGCCCCTCTGCAGAGCTTTCCTGGCATTTGGCAATCCTCACCTCAGAGGGTACCAAGAAAGACTGACTCTGTCCTTGGTAAATCCAAACAAGTGAGCCCACTGGGACTGGGACTGGGACTGGCTCTGGGTGCCTGGCTTCCTGGATCCCAAGTTCAGAGAGTTCCATCACCAAGGAAGTGAGGTGAGGTCACTTCCTTCAGGAACTGAATGAGGTCACTGCCTTGGCAACCACTGTGTCCTATCAGTTGCTTCCAAGGCTCCCATGAGATGGAGGCTGCCCCTCCTTCCTGTGACACTTTCACAAGTTAGAATGGAATATCAACCACAGGCACCAAGGAACAGCTCTCCACACAGGCCTGCTTTGGTCCATCTTGTCTACATTAAGAACAGACAGGCTCATTCAGACACATCCCTTCATCCTGACCAGGTTGTTTGCCATGGAAGATGACTTCTGCTCTCTCAGGTCCTTCATAGCTGCCTACATCTTCTCCAGGGATCATTTCTGCATGGACCTTTGAGGTTCTCAGCAGGTGGAAGATCCCCCACATTCCTGTATTGTAAGACCCACTCTGTCCCTGCTCTTCTGTAAAGTTAGATTGAGGGAAGAGTGTATGGTTAGGGTTAAGAACCTGTTTGATGTGGCTTAGGAATCACTCTGCTGGATGAAGAATGGTATTGGGAACCTGCGATATTTATAATAATATAGAGGTGAAATATATGTATGAAAACAGAAATCCAAGTAAGATTTGAAGGCCAGAAGGGCATTGGGCCCTTGATTGGGGTACTTAGCTTTGAATGACTTTCTGCACAGATGTCTCAGATAAATCGATACACAATGGCATAGGACCTTGGACCTTGGATGATTGAATGTAGAAGAGAACATCCAGTCAAAAAGGGATAGTAGGTAGGATTAGGAAGAGAGTTGGTAAGTTTTGGAAGAAGAGTGAGTATGCAATTTGGACCAAAAGTTCTTTAGCAATAGGGTGTCGGTTAGAGAGTGAATGTAAACGTCAGCACATGTGAAGAGTCAGTCACAATGATGAACTGGGGAACATATGTAGGAAAGCAGATATCAATAGAGACATTAGGAAATCAGGCAAAGTATAAAGTGAGTGAGTGGATTAGACGTTTTCAACAGGGTTGAGGTTGAATATATCATCTTAGGAAGAAACAAATGTGTAGTCACCAATAGCATTGACATTTGAGAGCATTAGGCAACCTGGACAAGGATGTTTTTAGTAATCCATGCTCACTTTCCAATGAGGCTTTGGTGCAATCATAAGCGTGACCTTTGCATTTTGTGTCCAGAATATCACTGAGATAAAATGTATATGTAGATCAGGTGACATGAGTGTTTCTTCCACCATTTCTGGGAGTAATATGTTGAAGACATATAAATTAGCCTTTGGGGGTACAAATAGGTGTACCCTGGGTCTATGAATATAGAGATAATGCATGAATAGACCATACTGTGAATAAATAGTATAACAGGTTCCAATTTAAATAATGGATTGCATTGATATCTGAAAATATATAGGAAATCTAATATTGATACACAACCATTCATTCTAACCAGTTATACATCTAATGGTGATATTGGGGTTATGGTTTACCATGAAGGGGGTGTGAGTTTTGCTTCACAAGGGATTATGGAAATGGAAAAGAATGTGTTTGGAAAGAAGTCTCATGAAAAGACCAGTCAAGAAACGTGGAGGAATACATGTGTTCTGAAGCAGGAAGTGATTGAAAGGGAAATAAATGCCTAGAAATCTGTGAACTTGAGGATGAAATACATATCCTATGATGTGCATCAACTGAAGAAATAGTAATGTACCAGTGTTGAATAAAAATGAACATCAAAATACACATCATGTCCCATAGGAATCTACTTGCATTCATGTTAAACTGGGTCAGTTACTGTAGAAATATTAGGATTTCAGCACCAGGAAACAAATATGTATTTCAGGTGGATGACTATTTCTGAGAATAATCTTGTGAAAAGTTGATTATAAATCCACATATATGAACATGAATGAATTTAGGGAGTATATAATATGACACATACATTTCACATTTTGAAAAATCTGGAGAGTGTGTGTATGTGTGTGTGTGTGTATATATATATATATATATATATATATATATATATATATATATATATATATATATACACACACACAAAAGAAAAACACACAAACAAACACAGACATTAAAGAGTAGAAATATATATGCCAATCGAAATTCATCATGAAATATTTATCATCCACAGATCCAAAAATATTTATTTTACTGAACATGTATTTATGTATCATGTTGTTCAAGTGGGAAGCTCACCTGGAGGTTGAATTTTCAGTTCCAACAGCGTTTAGGAGGAGTGATCTCTTCTCACAGTTTGTATCTGCCAAGTCAGCCACCTCACAAGAATGGACGTGGGATAGGAGGTAGGATTCTATATGGGCATGTAAAAATGCATGATGCTGAATAGGCTACAGAGAAAGGGAGACAGGAATTCACATATTTGTTAACATTCAAAACACATGGAGAACTATTTCTATTAAATTCGAATAGATTTATAACACCAACCCTTTATAATGCCAAAGGCCAGTCCAACTATACACCAGGCCTGCTCTGAACTGCCTGTATTTCTATTCTGTTTGAGTTATTTTTCTCCATCATATTAGTATTCGTAGTCACAATCTAGTAGGGTATGGGTTAGTGTCAGGGATTCAGTATTTCGAACGGAAAATAGGAAAATGAATCCAATGTGTAGGCCAATATGTGCTACAAAAAAATCTTCCCACTCTCATCCAGAACATTGCCTTGACATTACCTTCGCAATAAGTAAGACACAATTTGAGGAGAAGAGTTAGAAATGCTGTGAATACATATGTGGAATGGAAAATGCTCAGGAGTTCACAACCTTGGAGGTGGTAGACTAGTTTCCATGAGTAAGGGACAGGGTAAACACTCCACAAACATGGAGCTCTGCTGCCCTAAAGACTTCGTGAGAAACTGCCTCTGAGGTTGGGCACTTGAAATGTATGTTGTTGTCAGGAGCTTTAGCTTCCTTTGTAGTGAGACCATCCAACCTGGTCTGCATCTATGTGACCTGGAGGACACGGTTTCTGATTTTCCAATGAACATGAGGCAGAAGTGCTGAATTCTCTCTTTGCAGGTAAACTGTGGCCACTGGGGTCTAAGTGTCTCCCTGTGTGGACTGTGAAGCCATTTGGTCATCCTCCACTTTTCGTGGTGTTTCTTGCTGCTGCACTGGGAGTTTGGAATTTGCTTCAGGAAATACAAGGAGTTCAACTGGGACACAGTGCTGGAGGGAGTTCTGTCACGTGTGGTGGGTCAAGGTCCTAGGAGAATGCACCAGCCAGGCTTCTATCCCACAGAGCTTGCCCCCTTGACCATAGCAACCTGATTCTGAACACGGCCCTGAAACCTCTCCATATAACAAGATGCCTTTACATAGAAGGGTCTGCTCACTGCACCATGTCAGTCACAAGCCATTTGGAAGCCAATGGCAGATGCACATGGCCCCACCACAGATGTTTTATCACACACCTGCACACCACTGCTCTAGGCCCACTACTCAGCAGGCCCCAACTTACTGGCATCTCTCTTTTACACCATTTTCATGAAACCCAGTCAATCGAGGCACTGTCTGGTACACTCATGATCAGCAACAGGACATCCAAAGGTTCTCCAGTGCCACCTGGTCATGGGAATTTCAAAAATGTCATGGTATTTATCTAGCTAGCCATTTTTAAAGGATGAATTTGGAGGCACTGTGGGTTTCCATTCCTTCAGGAACCATTAAATGGTGAGGAAGCTCATTTCAACGAAAGCTCTGGGGAACTCTCACAAACAAGGCTTCCCAAAGAGTGGCCAAAAGGTCACAGGAAGCCAGGCCCATTGAGGTCTACAATGTGAGGTCCACGTGTGTTTGGACTCTCCAGGATGGCTGCCAGGTCTTTAAGAATAAAATCATGTGATATCCGGGCTGAGATTCCCAGTGCTCTGTGGAAAGCCAGCCTGGGCCTAGATCTCAGTTTCCAAGGGCGACTCTCATGCGTGGCCTCCTAACATCCCGACACAATTCACGGCAATACTTCTCTGAGGTCAGTTCCAGAACTCAGTCTCCAAGGGGAATCACACCAGAGTTCAAGCCCAGGTGGACCCAGTCATCTCTTCCCACTGCCACACCACAATTCAAACCAAAACACTGCCACATGGCCCTCATCTTCTTCCATATAGACACTCATCATAACCTCTGGCTGGAGGTTTCCATGAGGGGCACAGCCCAAGACAGTGTCCACAATAAGCTCCCTTGCCTCTCATTTGCCTAATGTCAGGGTGGACTGGACACCCTTCCTGTGGACCTGGAGTGATCAAATAGGCCTGCCTTTAATACTGCTCTACTTCTCCAATTGGAGGCCTACTGACTGCCGGGTATAGATTCTTTGTGTGAACTGGAGTCATGAGAAAACCCAAGCACCTATGGGCTAGCCTCTGCATGGCTTTGAAGGACTCATTTGACACAAAGGATCCCTATTCTCACTTGATGGAGGTCAGGAACCTTACAGAGGAAGGCGAGAGACCTCATCCAGGATGACTGCTTTTGTGCCAGTTTGGCTTTGGATGCACGCATGGGATCTTTCTTTGGATCCACCAGGTGCTGACAATCTAAGCCACAGCCTCACACAGGGCCAAGAGGCTGATTCAGACACATCCCTTTGCAAAGCAATTAAGCAAAGAGCCACAGGTGATGCCCATTCATTTCCATTTGAAAACTGTTTTCTTCAGGCTTCACAAAGGGGTGCCCTGAGGCAAAGGCCTTCCTGACATTCAGGGCCACAGAAGGATAGGTAAGCCAAAGGCCCAAAGCAGGCTTTCTCCAGGGAGACTTTACTGGTCACACTGATATCTGAGTTTTCTGAGATGCTCACCATTCCTTTCAACTATCCAGTACATGGCCATGTCACCGAGCTTGGAGGTGGTACATATCTTGGACACAAAAACATGAGCCTATTCTGGAGAGTGGCCAGAATTCAGGAAGAAAACAGGAACTTAGGAAGATAGTAGGTGTTGCCCATCCATAAGGCAAGCCGCAGTCCATTCATGTATTGGGCATGATGAATGCTGGGAAGCTTTCTACTAGACAGGACACATCCATTGATGCATTCTCTTTTCTAATGTCTACAACCAGGGACACAGTGGGATACACAAACATAGAAATACTTGCCTTGTCAAAAGCCTTACTAGAAACAGTCCACTCCAAACCAAACAAACCGCCTTTCCTACCTATTCTCAGAACATGAGACAAAACCACAAACTCACACCCACACCCACAAAGGCACCTCCTTCCAAGTTGGTCTGTGACTACCCGGAGTGTCGTCTGACTGGTGGGCCATACTATGTTCCCCCGAAAGGGCCTGTCCTGTCTCACATCTGGCCTCCTTGGCCAACTCTGTGAAGTTGTCAGGAGCCAGCGGTGAGCCACTACCTGCTTTCTCAGGAAAGGCCCCTCTGCAGAGCTTTCCTGGCATTTGGCAATCCTCACCTCAGAGGGTACCAAGAAAGACTGACTCTGTCCTTGGTAAATCCAAACAAGTGAGCCCACTGGGACTGGGACTGGGACTGGCTCTGGGTGCCTGGCTTCCTGGATCCCAAGTTCAGAGAGTTCCATCACCAAGGAAGTGAGGTGAGGTCACTTCCTTCAGGAACTGAATGAGGTCACTGCCTTGGCAACCACTGTGTCCTATCAGTTGCTTCCAAGGCTCCCATGAGATGGAGGCTGCCCCTCCTTCCTGTGACACTTTCACAAGTTAGAATGGAATATCAACCACAGGCACCAAGGAACAGCTCTCCACACAGGCCTGCTTTGGTCCATCTTGTCTACATGAAGAAGAGAGAGGCTCATTCAGACACATCCCTTCATCCTGACCAGGTTGTTTGCCATGGAAGATGACTTCTGCTCTCTCAGGTCCTTCATAGCTGCCTACATCTTCTCCAGGGATCATTTCTGCATGGACCTTTGAGGTTCTCAGCAGGTGGAAGATCCCCCACATTCCTGTATTGTAAGACCCACTCTGTCCCTGCTCTTCTGTAAAGTTAGATTGAGGGAAGAGTGTATGGTTAGGGTTAAGAACCTGTTTGATGTGGCTTAGGAATCACTCTGCTGGATGAAGAATGGTATTGGGAACCTGCGATATTTATAATAATATAGAGGTGAAATATATGTATGAAAACAGAAATCCAAGTAAGATTTGAAGGCCAGAAGGGCATTGGGCCCTTGATTGGGGTACTTAGCTTTGAATGACTTTCTGCACAGATGTCTCAGATAAATCGATACACAATGGCATAGGACCTTGTACCTTGGATGATTGAATGTAGAAGAGAACATCCAGTCAAAAAGGGATAGTAGGTAGGATTAGGAAGATAGTTGGTAAGTTTTGGAAGAAGAGTGAGTATGCAATTTGGACCAAAAGTTCTTTAGCTATAGGGTGTCGGTTAGAGAGTGAATGTAAACGTCAGCACATGTGAAGAGTCAGTCACAATGATGAACTGGGGAACATATGTAGGAAAGCAGATATCAGTAGAGACATTAGGAAATCAGGCAAAGTATAAAGTGAGTGAGTGGATTAGACGATTTCAACAGGGTTGAGGTTGAATATATCATCTTAGGAAGAAACAAATGTGTAGTCACCAATAGCATTGACATTTGAGAGCATTAGGCAACCTGGACAAGGATGTTTTTAGTAATCCATGCTCACTTTCCAATGAGGCTTTGGTGCAATCATAAGCGTGACCTTTGCATTTTGTGTCCAGAATATCACTGAGATAAAATGTATATGTAGATCAGGTGACATGAGTGTTTCTTCCACCATTTCTGGGAGTAATATGTTGAAGACATATAAATTAGCCTTTGGGGGTACAAATAGGTGTACCCTGGGTCTATGCATATAGAGATAATGCATGAATAGTCCATACTGTGAATAAATAGTATAACAGGTTCCAATTTAAATAATGGATTGCATTGATATCTGAAAATATATAGGAAATCTAATATTGATACACAACCATTCATTCTAACCAGTTATACATCTAATGGTGATATTGGGGTTATGGTTTACCATGAAGGGGGTGTGAGTTTTGCTTCACAAGGGATTATGGAAATGGAAAAGAATGTGTTTGGAAAGAAGTCTCATGAAAAGACCAGTCAAGAAACGTGGAGGAATACATGTGTTCTGAAGCAGGAAGTGATTGAAAGGGAAATAAATGCCTAGAAATCTGTGAACTTGAGGATGAAATACATATCCTATGATGTGCATCAACTGAAGAAATAGTAATGTACCAGTGTTGAATAAAAATGAACATCAAAATACACAATTATGTCCCATAGGAATCTACTTGCATTCATGTTAAACTGGGTCAGTTACTGTAGAAATATTAGGATTTCAGCACTAGGAAACAAATATGTATTTCAGGTGGATGACTATTTCTGAGAATAATCTTGTGAAAAGTTGATTATAAATCCACATATATGAACATGAATGAATTTAGGGAGTATATAATATGACACATACATTTCATATTTTGAAAAATCTGGAGAGTGTGTGTATGTGTGTGTGTGTGTGTATATATATATATATATATATATATATATATATATATATATATACATATATATATATATATATACACACACAAAAGAAAAACACACACACCAACACAGACATTAAAGAGTAGAAATATATATGCCAATCGAAATTCATCATGAAATATTTATCATCCACAGATCCAAAAATATTTATTTTACTGAACATGTATTTATGTATCATGTTGTTCAAGTGGGAAGCTCACCTGGAGGTTGAATTTTCAGTTCCAACAGCGTTTAGGAGGAGTGATCTCTTCTCACAGTTTGTATCTGCCAAGTCAGCCACCTCACAAGAATGGACGTGGGATAGGAGGTAGGATTCTATATGTGCATGTAAAAATGCATGTTGCTGAATAGGCTACAGAGAAAGGGAGACAGGAATTCACATATTTGTTAACATTCAAAACACATGGAGAACTATTTCTATTAAATTGGACTAGATTTATAACACCTACCCTTTATAATGCCAAAGGCCAGTCCAACTATACACCAGGCCTTCTCTGAACTGCCTGTATTTCTATTCTGTTTGAGTTATTTTTCTCCATCATATTAGTATTCGTAGTCACAATCTAGTAGGGTATGGGTTAGTGTCAGGGATTCAGTATTTGGAACGGAAAATAGGAAAATGAATCCAGTGTGTAGGCCAATATGTGCTACAAAAAAATCTTCCCACTCTCATCCAGAACATTGCCTTGACATTACCTTCGCAATAAGTAAGACACAATTTGAGGAGAAGAGTTAGAAATGCTGTGAATATATATGTGGAATGGAAAATGCTCAGGAGTTCACAACCTTGGAGGTGGTAGACTAGATTCCATGAGTAAGGGACAGGGTAAACACTCCACAAACGTGGAGCTCTGCTGGCCTAAAGACTTCGTGAGAAACTGCCTCTGAGGTTGGGCACTTGAAATGTATGTTGTTGTCAGGAGCTTTAGCTTCCTTTGTAGTGAGACCATCCAACCTGGTCTGCATCTATGTGACCTGGAGGACACGGTTTCTGATTTTCCAATGAACATGAGGCAGAAGTGCTGAATTCTCTCTTTGCAGGTAAACTGTGGCCACTGGGGCCTAAGTGTCTCCCTGTGTGGACTGTGAAGCCATTTGGTCATCCTCCACTTTTCATGGTGTTTCTTGCTGCTGCACTGGGAGTTTGGAATTTGCTTCAGGAAATACAAGGAGTTCAACTGGGACACAGTGCTGGAGGGAGTTCTGTCACGTGTGGTGGGTCAAGGTCCTAGGAGAATGCACCAGCCAGGCTTCTATCCCACAGAGCTTGCCCCCTTGACCATAGCAACCTGATTCTGAACACGGCCCTGAAACCTCTCCATATAACAAGATGCCTTTACATAGAAGGGTCTGCTCACTGCACCATGTCAGTCACAAGCCATTTGGAAGCCAATGGCAGATCCACATGGCCCCACCACAGATGTTTTATCACACACCTGCACACCACTGCTCTAGGCCCACTACTCAGCAGGCCCCAACTTACTGGCATCTCTGTTTTACACCATTTTCATGAAACCCAGTCAATCAAGGCACTGTCTGGTACACTCATGATCAGCAACAGGACATCCAAATGTTCTCCAGTGCCACCTGGTCATGGGAATTTCAAAAATGTCATGGTATTTATCTAGCTAGCCATTTTTAAAGGATGAAGTTGGAGGCACTGTGGGTTTCCATTCCTTCAGGAACCATTAAATGGTGAGGAAGCTCATTTCAACGAAAGCTCTGGGGAACTCTCACAAACAAGGCTTCCCAAAGAGTGGCCAAAAGGTCACAGGAAGCCAGGCCCATTGAGGTCTACAATGTGAGGTCCACGTGTGTTTGGACTCTCCAGGATGGCTGCCAGGTCTTTAAGAATAAAATCATGTGATATCCGGGCTGAGATTCCCAGTGCTCTGTGGAAAGCCAGCCTGGGCCTAGATCTCAGTTTCCAAGGGCGACTCTCATGCGTGGCCTCCTAACATCCCGACACAATTCACGGCAATACTTCTCTGAGGTCAGTTCCAGAACTCAGTCTCCAAGGGGAATCACACCAGAGTTCAAGCCCAGGTGGACCCAGTCATCTCTTCCCACTGCCACACCACAATTCAAACCAAAACACTGCCACATGGCCCTCATCTTCTTCCATATAGACACTCATCATAACCTCTGGCTGGAGGTTTCCATGAGGGGCACAGCCCAAGACAGTGTCCACAATAAGCTCCCTTGCCTCTCATTTGCCTAATGTCAGGGTGGACTGGACACCCTTCCTGTGGACCTGGAGTGATCAAATAGGCCTGCCTTTAATACTGCTCTACTTCTCCAATTGGAGGCCTACTGACTGCCGGGTATAGATTCTTTGTGTGAACTGGAGTCATGAGAAAACCCAAGCACCTATGGGCTAGCCTCTGCATGGCTTTGAAGGACTCATTTGACACAAAGGATCCCTATTCTCACTTGATGGAGGTCAGGAACCTTACAGAGGAAGGCGAGAGACCTCATCCAGGATGACTGCTTTTGTGCCAGTTTGGCTTTGGATGCACGCATGGGATCTTTCTTTGGATCCACCAGGTGCTGACAATCTAAGCCACAGCCTCACACAGGGCCAAGAGGCTGATTCAGACACATCCCTTTGCAAAGCAATTAAGCAAAGAGCCACAGGTGATGCCCATTCATTTCCATTTGAAAACTGTTTTCTTCAGGCTTCACAAAGGGGTGCCCTGAGGCAAAGGCCTTCCTGACATTCAGGGCCACAGAAGGATAGGTAAGCCAAAGGCCCAAAGCAGGGTTTCCCCAGGGAGACTTTACTGGTCACACTGACATCTGAGTTTTCTGAGATGCTCACCATTCCTTTCAACTATCCAGTACATGGCCATATCACCGAGCTTGGAGGTGGTACATATGTTGGACACAAAACCATGAGCCTATTCTGGAGAGTGGCCAGAATTCAGGAAGAAAACAGGAACTTAGGAAGATAGTAGGTGTTGCCCATCCATAAGGCAAGCCGCAGTCCATTCATGAATTGGGCAGGATGAATGCTGGGAAGCTTTCTACTAGACAGGACACATCCATTGATGCATTCTCTTTTCTAATGTCTACAACCAGGGACACAGTGGGATACACAAACATAGAAACACTCGCCTTGTCAAAAGCCTTACTAGAAACAGTCCACTCCAAACCAAACAAACCGCCTTTCCTACCTATTCTCAGAACATGAGACAAAACCACAAACTCACACCCACACCCACAAAGGCACCTCCTTCCAAGTTGGTCTGTGACTACCCGGAGTGTCGTCTGACTGGTGGGCCATACTATGTTCCCCCGAAAGGGCCTGTCCTGTCTCACATCTGGCCTCCTTGGCCAACTCTGTGAAGTTGTCAGGAGCCAGCGGTGAGCCACTACCTGCTTTCTCAGGAAAGGCCCCTCTGCAGAGCTTTCCTGGCATTTGGCAATCCTCACCTCAGAGGGTACCAAGAAAGACTGACTCTGTCCTTGGTAAATCCAAACACGTGAGCCCACTGGGACTGGGACTGGGACTGGCTCTGGGTGCCTGGCTTCCTGGATCCCAAGTTCAGAGAGTTCCATCACCAAGGAAGTGAGGTGAGGTCACTTCCTTCAGGAACTGAATGAGGTCACTGCCTTGGCAACCACTGTGTCCTATCAGTTGCTTCCAAGGCTCCCATGAGATGGAGGCTGCCCCTCCTTCCTGTGACACTTTAACAAGTTAGAATGGAATATCAACCACAGGCACCAAGGAACAGCTCTCCACACAGGCCTGCTTTGGTCCATCTTGTCTACATTAAGAACAGACAGGCTCATTCAGACACATCCCTTCATCCTGACCAGGTTGTTTGCCATGGAAGATGACTTCTGCTCTCTCAGGTCCTTCATAGCTGCGTACATCTTCTCCAGGGATCATTTCTGCATGGACCTTTGAGGTTCTCAGCAGGTGGAAGATCCCCCACATTCCTGTATTGTAAGACCCACTCTGTCCCTGCTCTTCTGTAAAGTTAGATTGAGGGAACAGTGTATGGTTAGGGTTAAGAACCTGTTTGATGTGGCTTAGGAATCACTCTGCTGGATGAAGAATGGTATTGGGAACCTGCGATATTTATAATAATATAGAGGTGAAATATATGTATGAAAACAGAAATCCAAGTAAGATTTGAAGGCCAGAAGGGCATTGGGCCCTTGATTGGGGTACTTAGCTTTGAATGACTTTCTGCACAGATGTCTCAGATAAATCGATACACAATGGCATAGGACCTTGGACCTTGGATGATTGAATGTAGAAGAGAACATCCAGTCAAAAAGGGATAGTAGGTAGGATTAGGAAGAGAGTTGGTAAGTTTTGGAAGAAGAGTGAGTATGCAATTTGGACCAAAAGTTCTTTAGCAATAGGGTGTCTGTTAGAGAGTGAATGTAAACGTCAGCACATGTGAAGAGTCAGTCACAATGATGAACTGGGGAACATATGTAGGAAAGCAGATATCAATAGAGACATTAGGAAATCAGGCAAAGTATAAAGTGAGTGAGTGGATTAGACGTTTTCAACAGGGTTGAGGTTGAATATATCATCTTAGGAAGAAACAAATGTGTAGTCACCAATAGCATTGACATTTGAGAGCATTAGGCAACCTGGACAAGGATGTTTTTAGTAATCCATGCTCACTTTCCAATGAGGCTTTGGTGCAATCATAAGTGTGACCTTTGCATTTTGTGTCCAGAATATCACTGTGATAAAATGTATATGTAGATCAGGTGACATGAGTGTTTCTTCCACCATTTCTGGGAGTAATATGTTGAAGACATATAAATTAGCCTTTGGGGGTACAAATAGGTGTACCCTGGGTCTATGAATATAGAGATAATGCATGAATAGACCATACTGTGAATAAATAGTATAACAGGTTCCAATTTAAATAATGGATTGCATTGATATCTGAAAATATATAGGAAATCTAATATTGATACACAACCATTCATTCTAACCAGTTATACGTCTAATGGTGATATTGGGGTTATGGTTTACCATGAAGGGGGTGTGAGTTTTGCTTCACAAGGGATTATGGAAATGGAAAAGAATGTGTTTGGAAAGAAGTCTCATGAAAAGACCAGTCAAGAAACGTGGAGGAATACATGTGTTCTGAAGCAGGAAGTGATTGAAAGGGAAATAAATGCCTAGAAATTTGTGAATTTGAGGATGAAATACATATCCTATGATGTGCATCAACTGAAGAAATAGTAATGTACCAGTGTTGAATAAAAATGAACGTCAAAATACACAATTATGTCCCATAGGAATCTACTTGCATTCATGTTAAACTGGGTCAGTTACTGTAGAAATATTAGGATTTCAGCACTAGGAAACAAATATGTATTTCAGGTGGATGACTATTTCTGAGAATAATCTTGTGAAAAGTTGATTATAAATCCACATATATGAACATGAATGAATTTAGGGAGTATATAATATGACACATACATTTTATATTTTGAAAAATCTGGAGAGTGTGTGTATGTGTGTGTATATATATATATATATATATATATATATATATATATATACACAAAAGAAAAACACACACACAAACACAGACATTAAAGAGTAGAAATATATATGCCAATCGAAATTCACATGAAATATTTATCATCCACAGATCCAAAAATATTTATTTTACTGAACATGTATTTATGTATCATGTTGTTCAAGTGGGAAGCTCACCTGGAGGTTGAATTTTCAGTTCCAACAGCGTTTAGGAGGAGTGATCTCTTCTCACAGTTTGTATCTGCCAAGTCAGCCACCTCACAAGAATGGACGTGGGATAGGAGGTAGGATTCTATATGTGCATGTAAAAATGCATGTTGCTGAATAGGCTACAGAGAAAGGGAGACAGGAATTCACATATTTGTTAACATTCAAAACACATGGAGAACTATTTCTATTAAATTGGACTAGATTTATAACACGTACCCTTTATAATGCCAAAGGCCAGTCCAACTATACACCAGGCCTCCTCTGAACTGCCTGTATTTCTATTCTGTTTGAGTTATTTTTCTCCATCATATTAGTATTCGTAGTCACAATCTAGTAGGGTATGGGTTAGTGTCAGGGATTCAGTATTTGGAACGGAAAATACGAAAATGAATCCAGTGTGTAGGCCAATATGTGCTACAAAAAAATCTTCCCACTCACATCCAGAACATTGCCTTGACATTACCTTCGCAATAAGTAAGACACAATTTGAGGAGAAGAGTTAGAAATGCTGTGAATACATATGTGGAATGGAAAATGCTCAGGAGTTCACAACCTTGGAGGTGGTAGACTAGTTTCCATGAGTAAGGGACAGGGTAAACACTCCACAAACGTGGAGCTCTGCTGGCCTAAAGACTTCGTGAAAAACTGCTTCTGAGGTTGGGCACTTGAAATATATGTTGTTGTCAGGAGCTTTAGCTTCCTTTGTAGTAAGACCATCAAACCAGGTCTGCATCTATGTGACATGGAGGACATGGTTTCTGATTTTCCAATGAACATGAGGCAGAAGTGCTGAATTCTCTCTTTGCAGGTAAACTGTGGCCACTGGGGTCTAAGTGTCTCCCTGTGGGGACTGTGAAGCCATTTGGTCATCCTCCACTTTTCGTGGTGTTTCTTGCTGCTGCACTGGGAGTTTGGAATTTGCTTCAGGAAATACAAGGAGTTCAACTGGGACACAGTGCTGGAGGGAGTTCTGTCACGTGTGGTGGGTCAAGGTCCTAGGAGAATGCACCAGCCAGGCTTCTATCCCACAGAGCTTGCCCCCTTGACCATAGCAACCTGATTCTGAACACTGCCCTGAAACCTCTCCATATAACAAGATGCCTTTACATAGAAGGGTCTGCTCACTGCACCATGTCAGTCACAAGCCATTTGGAAGCCAATGGCAGATCCACATGGCCCCACCACAGATGTTTTATCACACACCTGCACACCACTGCTCTAGGCCCACTACTCAGCAGGCCCCAACTTACTGGCATCTCTGTTTTACACCATTTTCATGAAACCCAGTCAATCGAGGCACTGTCTGGTACACTCATGATCAGCAACAGGACATCCAAAGGTTCTCCAGTGCCACCTGGTCATGGGAATTTCAAAAATGTCATGGTATTTATCTAGCTAGCCATTTTTAAAGGATGAAGTTGGAGGCACTGTGGGTTTCCATTCCTTCAGGAACCATTAAATGGTGAGGAAGCTCATTTCAACGAAAGCTCTGGAGAACTCTCACAAACAAGGCTTCCCAAAGAGTGGCCAAAAGGTCACAGGAAGCCAGGCCCATTGAGGTCTACAATGTGAGGTCCACGTGTGTTTGGACTCTCCACGATGGCTGCCAGTCTTTAAGAATAAAATCATGTGATATCCGGGCTGAGATTCCCAGTGCTCTGTGGAAAGCCAGCCTGGGCCTAGATCTCAGTTTCCAAGGGCGACTCTCATGCGTGGCCTCCTAACATCCCGACACAATTCACGGCAATACTTCTCTGAGGTCAGTTCCAGAACTCAGTCTCCAAGGGGAATCACACCAGAGTTCAAGCCCAGGTGGACCCAGTCATCTCTTCCCACTGCCACACCACAATTCAAACCAAAACACTGCCACATGGCCCTCATCTTCTTCCATATAGACACTCATCATAACCTCTGGCTGGAGGTTTCCATGAGGGGCACAGCCCAAGACAGTGTCCACAATAAGCTCCCTTGCCTCTCATTTGCCTAATGTCAGGGTGGACTGGACACCCTTCCTGTGGACCTGGAGTGATCAAATAGGCCTGCCTTTAATACTGCTCTACTTCTCCAATTGGAGGCCTACTGACTGCCGGGTATAGATTCTTTGTGTGAACTGGAGTCATGAGAAAACCCAAGCACCTATGGGCTAGCCTCTGCATGGCTTTGAAGGACTCATTTGACACAAAGGATCCCTATTCTCACTTGATGGAGGTCAGGAACCTTACAGAGGAAGGCGAGAGACCTCATCCAGGATGACTGCTTTTGTGCCAGTTTGGCTTTGGATGCACGCATGGGATCTTTCTTTGGATCCACCAGGTGCTGACAATCTAAGCCACAGCCTCACACAGGGCCAAGAGGCTGATTCAGACACATCCCTTTGCAAAGCAATTAAGCAAAGAGCCACAGGTGATGCCCATTCATTTCCATTTGAAAACTGTTTTCTTCAGGCTTCACAAAGGGGTGCCCTGAGGCAAAGGCCTTCCTGACATTCAGGGCCACAGAAGGATAGGTAAGCCAAAGGCCCAAAGCAGGGTTTCTCCAGGGAGACTTTACTGGTCACACTGATATCTGAGTTTTCTGAGATGCTCACCATTCCTTTCAACTATCCAGTACATGGCCATGTCACCGAGCTTGGAGGTGGTACATATGTAGGACACAAAACCATGAGCCTATTCTGGAGAGTGGCCAGAATTCAGGAAGAAAACAGGAACTTAGGAAGATAGTAGGTGTTGCCCATCCATAAGGCAAGCCGCAGTCCATTCATGAATTGGGCAGGATGAATGCTGGGAAGCTTTCTACTAGACAGGACACATCCATTGATGCATTCTCTTTTCTAATGTCTACAACCAGGGACACAGTGGGATACACAAACATAGAAACACTCGCCTTGTCAAAAGCCTTACTAGAAACAGTCCACTCCAAACCAAACAAAACGCCTTTCCTACCTATTCTCAGAACATGAGACAAAACCACAAACTCACACCCACACCCACAAAGGCACCTCCTTCCAAGTTGGTCTGTGACTACCCGGAGTGTCGTCTGACTGCTGGGCCATACTATGTTCCCCTGAAAGGGCCTGTCCTGTCTCACATCTGGCCTCCTTGGCCAACTCTGTGAAGTTGTCAGGAGCCAGTGGTGAGCCACTACCTGCTTTCTCAGGAAAGGCCCCTCTGCAGAGCTTTCCTGGCATTTGGCAATCCTCACCTCAGTGGGTACCAAGAAAGACTGACTCTGTCCTTGGTAAATCCAAACAAGTGAGCCCACTGGGACTGGGACTGGGACTGGCTCTGGGTGCCTGGCTTCCTGGATCCCAAGTTCAGAGAGTTCCATCACCAAGGAAGTGAGGTGAGATCACTTCCTTCAGGAACTGAATGAGGTCACTGCCTTGGCAACCACTGTGTCCTAACAGTTGCTTCCAAGGCTCCCATGAGATGGAGGCTGCCCCTCCTTCCTGTGACACTTTCACAAGTTAGAATGGAATATCAACCACAGGCACCAAGGAACAGCTCTCCACACAGGCCTGCTTTGGTCCATCTTGTCTACATGAAGAAGAGAGAGGCTCATTCAGACACATCCCTTCATCCTGACCAGGTTGTTTGCCATGGAAGATGACTTCTGCTCTCTCAGGTCCTTCATACCTGCCTACATCTTCTCCAGGGATCATTTCTGCATGGACCTTTGAGGTTCTCAGCAGGTGGAAGATCCCCCACATTCCTGTATTGTAAGACCCACTCTGTCCCTGCTCTTCTGTAAAGTTAGATTGAGGGAAGAGTGTATGGTTAGGGTTAAGAACCTGTTTGATGTGGCTTAGGAATCACTCTGCTGGATGAAGAATGGTATTGGGAACCTGCGATATTTATAATAATATAGAGGTGAAATATATGTATGAAAACAGAAATCCAAGTAAGATTTGAAGGCCAGAAGGGCATTGGGCCCTTGATTGGGATACTTATCTTTGAATGACTTTCTGCACAGATGTCTCAGATAAATCGATACACAATGGCATAGGACCTTGGACCTTGGATGATTGAATGTAGAAGAGAACATCCAGTCAAAAAGGGATAGTAGGTAGGATTAGGAAGACAGTTGGTAAGTTTTGGAAGAAGAGTGAGTATGCAATTTGGACCAAAAGTTCTTTAGCAATAGGGTGTCGGTTAGAGAGTGAATGTAAACGTCAGCACATGTGAAGAGTCAGTCACAATGATGAACTGGGGAACATATGTAGGAAAGCAGATATCAATACAGACATTAGGAAATCAGGCAAAGTATAAAGTGAGTGAGTGGATTAGACGTTTTCAACAGGGTTGAGGTTGAATATATCATCTTAGGAAGAAACAAATGTGTAGTCACCAATAGCATTGACATTTGAGAGCATTAGGCAACCTGGACAAGGATGTTTTTAGTAATCCATGCTCACTTTCCAATGAGGCTTTGGTGCAATCATAAGCGTGACCTTTGCATTTTGTGTCCAGAATATCACTGAGATAAAATGTATATGTAGATCAGGTGACATGAGTATTTCTTCCACCATTTCTGGGAGTAATATGTTGAAGACATATAAATTAGCCTTTGGGGGTACAAATAGGTGTACCCTGGGTCTATGAATATAGAGATAATGCATGAATAGACCATACTGTGAATAAATAGTATAACAGGTTCCAATTTAAATAATGGATTGCATTGATATCTGAAAATATATAGGAAATCTAATATTGATACACAACCATTCATTCTAACCAGTTATACATCTAATGGTGATATTGGGGTTATGGTTTACCATGAAGGGGGTGTGAGTTTTGCTTCACAAGGGATTATGGAAATGGAAAAGAATGTGTTTGGAAAGAAGTCTCATGAAAAGACCAGTCAAGAAACGTGGAGGAATACATGTGTTCTGAAGTAGGAAGTGATTGAAAGGGAAATAAATGCCTAGAAATCTGTGAACTTGAGGATGAAATACATATCCTATGATGTGCATCAACTGAAGAAATAGTAATGTACCAGTGTTGAATAAAAATGAACATCAAAATACACATCATGTCCCATAGGAATCTACTTGCATTCATGTTAAACTGGGTCAGTTACTGTAGAAATATTAGGATTTCAGCACCAGGAAACAAATATGTATTTCAGGTGGATGACTATTTCTGAGAATAATCTTGTGAAAAGTTGATTATAAATCCACATATATGAACATGAATGAATTTAGGGAGTATATAATATGACACATACATTTCACATTTTGAAAAATCTGGAGAGTGTGTGTATGTGTGTGTGTGTGTATATATATATATATATATATATATATATATATATATATATATATATATATATAAAAGAAAAACACACACACAAACACAGACATTAAAGAGTAGAAATATATATGCCAATCGAAATTCATCATGAAATATTTATCATCCACAGATCCAAAAATATTTATTTTACTGAACATGTATTTATGTATCATGTTGTTCAAGTGGGAAGCTCACCTGGAGGTTGAATTCTCAGTTCCAACAGCGTTTAGGAGGAGTGATCTCTTCTCACAGCTTGTATCTGCCAAGTCAGCCACCTCACTAGAATGGACGTGGGATAGGAGGTAGGATTCTATATGTGCATGTAAAAATGCATGTTGCTGAATAGGCTACAGAGAAAGGGAGACAGGAATTCACATATTTGTTAACATTCAAAACACATGGAGAACTATTTCTATTAAATTGGACTAGATTTATAACACCTACCCTTTATAATGCCAAAGGCCAGTCCAACTATACACCAGGCCTGCTCTGAACTGCCTGTATTTCTATTCTGTTTGAGTTATTTTTCTCCATCATATTAGTATTCATAGTCACAATCTAGTAGGGTATGGGTTAGTGTCAGGGATTCAGTATTTCAAATGGAAAATAGGAAAATGAATCCAATGTGTAGGCCAATATGTGCTACAAAAAAGTCTTCCCACTCTCCTCCAGAACATTGCCTTGACATTACCTTCGCAATAAGTAAGACACAATTTGAGGAGAAGAGTTAGAAATGCTGTGAATACATATGTGGAATGGAAAATGCTCAGGAGTTCACAACCTTGGAGGTGGTAGACTAGTTTCCATGAGTAAGGGACAGGGTAAACACTCCACAAACGTGGAGCTCTGCTGGCCTAAAGACTTCGTGAGAAACTGCTTCTGAGGTTGGGCACTTGAAATGTATGTTGTTGTCAGGAGCTTTAGCTTCCTTTGTAGTGAGACCATCCAACCTGGTCTGCATCTATGTGACCTGGAGGACATGGTTTCTGATTTTCCAATGAACATGAGGCAGAAGAGCTGAATTCTCTCTTTGCAGGTAAACTGTGGCCACAGGGGCCTAAGTGTCTCCCTGTGTGGACTGTGAAGCCATTTGGTCATCCTCCACTTTTCGTGGTGTTTCTTGCTGCTGCACTGGGAGTTTGGAATTTGCTTCAGGAAATACAAGGAGTTCAACTGGGACACAGTGCTGGAGGGAGTTCTGTCACGTGTGGTGGGTCAAGGTCCTAGGAGAATGCACCAGCCAGGCTTCTATCCCACAGAGCTTGCCCCCTTGACCATAGCAACCTGATTCTGAACACTGCCCTGAAACCTCTCCATATCACAAGATGCCTTTACATAGAAGGGTCTGCTCACTGCACCATGTCAGTCACAAGCCATTTGGAAGCCAATGGCAGATCCACATGGCCCCACCACAGATGTTTTATCACACACCTGCACACCACTGCTCTAGGCCCACTACTCAGCAGGCCCCAACTTACTGGCATCTCTGTTTTACACCATTTTCATGAAACCCAGTCAATCGAGGCACTGTCTGGTACACTCATGATCAGCAACAGGACATCCAAAGGTTCTCCAGTGCCACCTGGTCATGGGAATTTCAAAAATGTCATGGTATTTATCTAGCTAGCCATTTTTAAAGGATGAAGTTGGAGGCACTGTGGGTTTCCATTCCTTCAGGAACCATTAAATGGTGAGGAAGCTCATTTCAACAAAAGCTCTGGAGAACTCTCACAAACAAGGCTTCCCAAAGAGTGGCCAAAAGGTCACAGGAAGCCAGGCCCATTGAGGTCTACAATGTGAGGTCCACGTGTGTTTGGACTCTCCACGATGGCTGCCAGGTCTTTAAGAATAAAATCATGTGATATCCGGGCTGAGATTCCCAGTGCTCTGTGGAAAGCCAGCCTGGGCCTAGATCTCAGTTTCCAAGGGCGACTCTCATGCGTGGCCTCCTAACATCCCGACACAATTCACGGCAATACTTCTCTGAGGTCAGTTCCAGAACTCAGTCTCCAAGGGGAATCACACCAGAGTTCAAGCCCAGGTGGACCCAGTCATCTCTTCCCACTGCCACACCACAATTCAAACCAAAACACTGCCACATGGCCCTCATCTTCTTCCATATAGACACTCATCATAACCTCTGGCTGGAGGTTTCCATGAGGGGCACAGCCCAAGACAGTGTCCACAATAAGCTCCCTTGCCTCTCATTTGCCTAATGTCAGGGTGGACTGGACACCCTTCCTGTGGACCTGGAGTGATCAAATAGGCCTGCCTTTAATACTGCTCTACTTCTCCAATTGGAAGCCTACTGACTGCCGGGTATAGATTCTTTGTGTGAACTGGAGTCATGAGAAAACCCAAGCACCTATGGGCTAGCCTCTGCATGGCTTTGAAGGACTCATTTGACACAAAGGATCCCTATTCTCACTTGATGGAGGTCAGGAACCTTACAGAGGAAGGCGAGAGACCTCATCCACAATGACTGCTTTTGTGCCAGTTTGGCTTTGGATGCACGCATGGGATCTTTCTTTGGATCCACCAGGTGCTGACAATCTAAGCCACAGCCTCACACAGGGCCAAGAGGCTGATTCAGACACATCCCTTTGCAAAGCAATTAAGCAAAGAGCCACAGGTGATGCCCATTCATTTCCATTTGAAAACTGTTTTCTTCAGGCTTCACAAAGGGGTGCCCTGAGGCAAAGGCCTTCCTGACATTCAGGGCCACAGAAGGATAGGTAAGCCAAAGGCCCAAAGCAGGCTTTCTCCAGGGAGACTTTACTGGTCACACTGATATCTGAGTTTTCTGAGATGCTCACCATTCCTTTCAACTATCCAGTACATGGCCATGTCACCGAGCTTGGAGGTGGTACATATGTTGGACACAAAACCATGAGCCTATTCTGGAGAGTGGCCAGAATTCAGGAAGAAAACAGGAACTTAGGAAGATAGTAGGTGTTGCCCATCCATAAGGCAAGCCGCAGTCCATTCATGAATTGGGCAGGATGAATGCTGGGAAGCTTTCTACTAGACAGGACACATCCATTGATGCATTCTCTTTTCTAATGTCTACAACCAGGGACACAGTGGGATACACAAACATAGAAACACTCGCCTTGTCAAAAGCCTTACTAGAAACAGTCCACTCCAAACCAAACAAACCGCCTTTCCTACCTATTCTCAGAACATGAGACAAAACCACAAACTCACACCCACACCCACAAAGGCACCTCCTTCCAAGTTGGTCTGTGACTACCCGGAGTGTCGTCTGACTGCTGGGCCATACTATGTTCCCCCGAAAGGGCCTGTCCTGTCTCACATCTGGCCTCCTTGGCCAACTCTGTGAAGTTGTCAGGAGCCAGCGGTGAGCCACTACCTGCTTTCTCAGGAAAGGCCCCTCTGCAGAGCTTTCCTGGCATTTGGCAATCCTCACCTCAGTGGGTACCAAGAAAGACTGACTCTGTCCTTGGTAAATCCAAACAAGTGAGCCCACTGGGACTGGGACTGGGACTGGTTCTGGGTGCCTGGCTTCCTGGATCCCAAGTTCAGAGAGTTCCATCACCAAGGAAGTGAGGTGAGGTCACTTCCTTCAGGAACTGAATGAGGTCACTGCCTTGGCAACCACTGTGTCCTAACAGTTGCTTCCAAGGCTCCCATGAGATGGAGGCTGCCCCTCCTTCCTGTGACACTTTCACAAGTTAGAATGGAATATCAACCACAGGCACCAAGGAACAGCTCTCCACACAGGCCTGCTTTGGTCCATCTTGTCTACATGAAGAAGAGAGAGGCTCATTCAGACACATCCCTTCATCCTGACCAGGTTGTTTGCCATGGAAGATGACTTCTGCTCTCTCAGGTCCTTCATACCTGCCTACATCTTCTCCAGGGATCATTTCTGCATGGACCTTTGAGGTTCTCAGCAGGTGGAAGATCCCCCACATTCCTGTATTGTAAGACCCACTCTGTCCCTGCTCTTCTGTAAAGTTAGATTGAGGGAAGAGTGTATGGTTAGGGTTAAGAACCTGTTTGATGTGGCGTAGGAATCACTCTGCTGGATGAAGAATGGTATTGGGAACCTGCGATATTTATAATAATATAGAGGTGAAATATATGTATGAAAACAGAAATCCAAGTAAGATTTGAAGGCCAGAAGGGCATTGGGCCCTTGATTGGGATACTTAGCTTTGAATGACTTTCTGCACAGATGTCTCAGATAAATGGATACACAATGGCATAGGACCTTGGACCTTGGATGATTGAATGTAGAAGAGAACATCCAGTCAAAAAGGGATAGTAGGTAGGATTAGGAAGAGAGTTGGTAAGTTTTGGAAGAAGAGTGAGTATGCAATTTGGACCAAAAGTTCTTTAGCAATAGGGTGTCGGTTAGAGAGTGAATGTAAACATCAGCACATGTGAAGAGTCAGTCACAATGATGAACTGGGGAACATATGTAGGAAAGCAGATATCAATAGAGACATTAGGAAATCAGGCAAAGTATAAAGTGAGTGAGTGGATTAGACGTTTTCAACAGGGTTGAGGTTGAATATATCATCTTAGGAAGAAACAAATGTGTAGTCACCAATAGCATTGACATTTGAGAGCATTAGGCAACCTGGACAAGGATGTTTTTAGTAATCCATGCTCACTTTCCAATGAGGCTTTGGTGCAATCATAAGCGTGACCTTTGCATTTTGTGTCCAGAATATCACTGAGATAAAATGTATATGTAGATCAGGTGACATGAGTGTTTCTTCCACCATTTCTGGGAGTAATATGTTGAAGACATATAAATTAGCCTTTGGGGGTACAAATAGGTGTACCCTGGGTCTATGAATATAGAGATAATGCATGAATAGACCATACTGTGAATAAATAGTATAACAGGTTCCAATTTAAATAATGGATTGCATTGATATCTGAAAATATATAGGAAATCTAATATTGATACACAACCATTCATTCTAACCAGTTATACATCTAATGGTGATATTGGGGTTATGGTTTACCATGAAGGGGGTGTGAGTTTTGCTTCACAAGGGATTATGGAAATGGAAAAGAATGTGTTTGGAAAGAAGTCTCATGAAAAGACCAGTCAAGAAACGTGGAGGAATACATGCGTTCTGAAGTAGGAAGTGATTGAAAGGGAAATAAATGCCTAGAAATCTGTGAACTTGAGGATGAAATACATATCCTATGATGTGCATCAACTGAAGAAATAGTAATGTACCAGTGTTGAATAAAAATGAACATCAAAATACACATCATGTCCCATAGGAATCTACTTGCATTCATGTTAAACTGGGTCAGTTACTGTAGAAATATTAGGATTTCAGCACCAGGAAACAAATATGTATTTCAGGTGGATGACTATTTCTGAGAATAATCTTGTGAAAAGTTGATTATAAATCCACATATATGAACATGAATGAATTTAGGGAGTATATAATATGACACATACATTTCACATTTTGAAAAATCTTGAGAGTGTGTGTATGTGTGTGTGTGTGTGTATATATATATATATATATATATATATACACACACACAAAAGAAAAACACACAAACAAACACAGACATTAAAGAGTAGAAATATATATGCCAATCGAAATTCATCATGAAATATTTATCATCCACAGATCCAAAAATATTTATTTTACTGAACATGTATTTATGTATCATGTTGTTCAAGTGGGAAGCTCACCTGGAGGTTGAATTTTCAGTTCCAACAGCGTTTAGGAGGAGTGATCTCTTCTCACAGTTTGTATCTGCCAAGTCAGCCACCTCACAAGAATGGACGTGGGATAGGAGGTAGGATTCTATATGGGCATGTAAAAATGCATGATGCTGAATAGGCTACAGAGAAAGGGAGACAGGAATTCACATATTTGTTAACATTCAAAACACATGGAGAACTATTTCTATTAAATTCGAATAGATTTATAACACCAACCCTTTATAATGCCAAAGGCCAGTCCAACTATACACCAGGCCTGCTCTGAACTGCCTGTATTTCTATTCTGTTTGAGTTATTTTTCTCCATCATATTAGTATTCGTAGTCACAATCTAGTAGGGTATGGGTTAGTGTCAGGGATTCAGTATTTCGAACGGAAAATAGGAAAATGAATCCAATGTGTAGGCCAATATGTGCTACAAAAAAATCTTCCCACTCTCATCCAGAACATTGCCTTGACATTACCTTCGCAATAAGTAAGACACAATTTGAGGAGAAGAGTTAGAAATGCTGTGAATACATATGTGGAATGGAAAATGCTCAGGAGTTCACAACCTTGGAGGTGGTAGACTAGTTTCCATGAGTAAGGGACAGGGTAAACACTCCACAAACATGGAGCTCTGCTGCCCTAAAGACTTCGTGAGAAACTGCCTCTGAGGTTGGGCACTTGAAATGTATGTTGTTGTCAGGAGCTTTAGCTTCCTTTGTAGTGAGACCATCCAACCTGGTCTGCATCTATGTGACCTGGAGGACACGGTTTCTGATTTTCCAATGAACATGAGGCAGAAGTGCTGAATTCTCTCTTTGCAGGTAAACTGTGGCCACTGGGGTCTAAGTGTCTCCCTGTGTGGACTGTGAAGCCATTTGGTCATCCTCCACTTTTCGTGGTGTTTCTTGCTGCTGCACTGGGAGTTTGGAATTTGCTTCAGGAAATACAAGGAGTTCAACTGGGACACAGTGCTGGAGGGAGTTCTGTCACGTGTGGTGGGTCAAGGTCCTAGGAGAATGCACCAGCCAGGCTTCTATCCCACAGAGCTTGCCCCCTTGACCATAGCAACCTGATTCTGAACACGGCCCTGAAACCTCTCCATATAACAAGATGCCTTTACATAGAAGGGTCTGCTCACTGCACCATGTCAGTCACAAGCCATTTGGAAGCCAATGGCAGATCCACATGGCCCCACCACAGATGTTTTATCACACACCTGCACACCACTGCTCTAGGCCCACTACTCAGCAGGCCCCAACTTACTGGCATCTCTCTTTTACACCATTTTCATGAAACCCAGTCAATCGAGGCACTGTCTGGTACACTCATGATCAGCAACAGGACATCCAAAGGTTCTCCAGTGCCACCTGGTCATGGGAATTTCAAAAATGTCATGGTATTTATCTAGCTAGCCATTTTTAAAGGATGAAGTTGGAGGCACTGTGGGTTTCCATTCCTTCAGGAACCATTAAATGGTGAGGAAGCTCATTTCAACAAAAGCTCTGGAGAACTCTCACAAACAAGGCTTTCCAAAGAGTGGCCAAAAGGTCACAGGAAGCCAGGCCCATTGAGGTCTACAATGTGAGGTCCACGTGTGTTTGGACTCTCCACGATGGCTGCCAGGTCTTTAAGAATAAAATCATGTGATATCCGGGCTGAGATTCCCAGTGCTCTGTGGAAAGCCAGCCTGGGCCTAGATCTCAGTTTCCAAGGGCGACTCTCATGCGTGGCCTCCTAACATCCCGACACAATTCACGGCAATACTTCTCTGAGGTCAGTTCCAGAACTCAGTCTCCAAGGGGAATCACACCAGAGTTCAAGCCCAGGTGGACCCAGTCATCTCTTCCCACTGCCACACCACAATTCAAACCAAAACACTGCCACATGGCCCTCATCTTCTTCCATATAGACACTCATCATAACCTCTGGCTGGAGGTTTCCATGAGGGGCACAGCCCAAGACAGTGTCCACAATAAGCTCCCTTGCCTCTCATTTGCCTAATGTCAGGGTGGACTGGACACCCTTCCTGTGGACCTGGAGTGATCAAATAGGCCTGCCTTTAATACTGCTCTACTTCTCCAATTGGAGGCCTACTGACTGCCGGGTATAGATTCTTTGTGTGAACTGGAGTCATGAGAAAACCCAAGCACCTATGGGCTAGCCTCTGCATGGCTTTGAAGGACTCATTTGACACAAAGGATCCCTATTCTCACTTGATGGAGGTCAGGAACCTTACAGAGGAAGGCGAGAGACCTCATCCAGGATGACTGCTTTTGTGCCAGTTTGGCTTTGGATGCACGCATGGGATCTTTCTTTGGATCCACCAGGTGCTGACAATCTAAGCCACAGCCTCACACAGGGCCAAGAGGCTGATTCAGACACATCCCTTTGCAAAGCAATTAAGCAAAGAGCCACAGGTGATGCCCATTCATTTCCATTTGAAAACTGTTTTCTTCAGGCTTCACAAAGGGGTGCCCTGAGGCAAAGGCCTTCCTGACATTCAGGGCCACAGAAGGATAGGTAAGCCAAAGGCCCAAAGCAGGCTTTCTCCAGGGAGACTTTACTGGTCACACTGATATCTGAGTTTTCTGAGATGCTCACCATTCCTTTCAACTATCCAGTACATGGCCATGTCACCGAGCTTGGAGGTGGTACATATCTTGGACACAAAAACATGAGCCTATTCTGGAGAGTGGCCAGAATTCAGGAAGAAAACAGGAACTTAGGAAGATAGTAGGTGTTGCCCATCCATAAGGCAAGCCGCAGTCCATTCATGTATTGGGCAGGATGAATGCTGGGAAGCTTTCTACTAGACAGGACACATCCATTGATGCATTCTCTTTTCTAATGTCTACAACCAGGGACACAGTGGGATACACAAACATAGAAATACTTGCCTTGTCAAAAGCCTTACTAGAAACAGTCCACTCCAAACCAAACAAACCGCCTTTCCTACCTATTCTCAGAACATGAGACAAAACCACAAACTCACACCCACACCCACAAAGGCACCTCCTTCCAAGTTGGTCTGTGACTACCCGGAGTGTCATCTGACTGGTGGGCCATACTATGTTCCCCCGAAAGGGCCTGTCCTGTCTCACATCTGGCCTCCTTGGCCAACTCTGTGAAGTTGTCAGGAGCCAGCGGTGAGCCACTACCTGCTTTCTCAGGAAAGGCCCCTCTGCAGAGCTTTCCTGGCATTTGGCAATCCTCACCTCAGAGGGTACCAAGAAAGACTGACTCTGTCCTTGGTAAATCCAAACAAGTGAGCCCACTGGGACTGGGACTGGGACTGGCTCTGGGTGCCTGGCTTCCTGGATCCCAAGTTCAGAGAGTTCCATCACCAAGGAAGTGAGGTGAGGTCACTTCCTTCAGGAACTGAATGAGGTCACTGCCTTGGCAACCACTGTGTCCTATCAGTTGCTTCCAAGGCTCCCATGAGATGGAGGCTGCCCCTCCTTCCTGTGACACTTTAACAAGTTAGAATGGAATATCAACCACAGGCACCAAGGAACAGCTCTCCACACAGGCCTGCTTTGGTCCATCTTGTCTACATGAAGAAGAGAGAGGCTCATTCAGACACATCCCTTCATCCTGACCAGGTTGTTTGCCATGGAAGATGACTTCTGCTCTCTCAGGTCCTTCATAGCTGCCTACATCTTCTCCAGGGATCATTTCTGCATGGACCTTTGAGGTTCTCAGCAGGTGGAAGATCCCCCACATTCCTGTATTGTAAGACCCACTCTGTCCCTGCTCTTCTGTAAAGTTAGATTGAGGGAAGAGTGTATGGTTAGGGTTAAGAACCTGTTTGATGTGGCTTAGGAATCACTCTGCTGGATGAAGAATGGTATTGGGAACCTGCGATATTTATAATAATATAGAGGTGAAATATATGTATGAAAACAGAAATCCAAGTAAGATTTGAAGGCCAGAAGGGCATTGGGCCCTTGATTGGGGTACTTAGCTTTGAATGACTTTCTGCACAGATGTCTCAGATAAATCGATACACAATGGCATAGGACCTTGTACCTTGGATGATTGAATGTAGAAGAGAACATCCAGTCAAAAAGGGATAGTAGGTAGGATTAGGAAGATAGTTGGTAAGTTTTGGAAGAAGAGTGAGTATGCAATTTGGACCAAAAGTTCTTTAGCAATAGGGTGTCGGTTAGAGAGTGAATGTAAACGTCAGCACATGTGAAGAGTCAGTCACAATGATGAACTGGGGAACATATGTAGGAAAGCAGATATCAGTAGAGACATTAGGAAATCAGGCAAAGTATAAAGTGAGTGAGTGGATTAGACGATTTCAACAGGGTTGAGGTTGAATATATCATCTTAGGAAGAAACAAATGTGTAGTCACCAATAGCATTGACATTTGAGAGCATTAGGCAACCTGGACAAGGATGTTTTTAGTAATCCATGCTCACTTTCCAATGAGGCTTTGGTGCAATCATAAGCGTGACCTTTGCATTTTGTGTCCAGAATATCACTGAGATAAAATGTATATGTAGATCAGGTGACATGAGTGTTTCTTCCACCATTTCTGGGAGTAATATGTTGAAGACATATAAATTAGCCTTTGGGGGTACAAATAGGTGTACCCTGGGTCTATGCATATAGAGATAATGCATGAATAGTGCATACTGTGAATAAATAGTATAACAGGTTCCAATTTAAATAATGGATTGCATTGATATCTGAAAATATATAGGAAATCTAATATTGATACACAACCATTCATTCTAACCAGTTATACATCTAATGGTGATATTGGGGTTATGGTTTACCATGAAGGGGGTGTGAGTTTTGCTTCACAAGGGATTATGGAAATGGAAAAGAATGTGTTTGGAAAGAAGTCTCATGAAAAGACCAGTCAAGAAACGTGGAGGAATACATGTGTTCTGAAGCAGGAAGTGATTGAAAGGGAAATAAATGCCTAGAAATCTGTGAACTTGAGGATGAAATACATATCCTATGATGTGCATCAACTGAAGAAATAGTAATGTACCAGTGTTGAATAAAAATGAACATCAAAATACACAATTATGTCCCATAGGAATCTACTTGCATTCATGTTAAACTGGGTCAGTTACTGTAGAAATATTAGGATTTCAGCACTAGGAAACAAATATGTATTTCAGGTGGATGACTATTTCTGAGAATAATCTTGTGAAAAGTTGATTATAAATCCACATATATGAACATGAATGAATTTAGGGAGTATATAATATGACACATACATTTCATATTTTGAAAAATCTGGAGAGTGTGTGTATGTGTGTGTGTGTGTGTATATATATATATATATATATATATATATATATATATATATATACATATATATATATATATATACACACACAAAAGAAAAACACACACACCAACACAGACATTAAAGAGTAGAAATATATATGCCAATCGAAATTCATCATGAAATATTTATCATCCACAGATCCAAAAATATTTATTTTACTGAACATGTATTTATGTATCATGTTGTTCAAGTGGGAAGCTCACCTGGAGGTTGAATTTTCAGTTCCAACAGCGTTTAGGAGGAGTGATCTCTTCTCACAGTTTGTATCTGCCAAGTCAGCCACCTCACAAGAATGGACGTGGGATAGGAGGTAGGATTCTATATGTGCATGTAAAAATGCATGTTGCTGAATAGGCTACAGAGAAAGGGAGACAGGAATTCACATATTTGTTAACATTCAAAACACATGGAGAACTATTTCTATTAAATTGGACTAGATTTATAACACCTACCCTTTATAATGCCAAAGGCCAGTCCAACTATACACCAGGCCTTCTCTGAACTGCCTGTATTTCTATTCTGTTTGAGTTATTTTTCTCCATCATATTAGTATTCGTCGTCACAATCTAGTAGGGTATGGGTTAGTGTCAGGGATTCAGTATTTGGAACGGAAAATAGGAAAATGAATCCAGTGTGTAGGCCAATATGTGCTACAAAAAAATCTTCCCACTCTCATCCAGAACATTGCCTTGACATTACCTTCGCAATAAGTAAGACACAATTTGAGGAGAAGAGTTAGAAATGCTGTGAATATATATGTGGAATGGAAAATGCTCAGGAGTTCACAACCTTGGAGGTGGTAGACTAGATTCCATGAGTAAGGGACAGGGTAAACACTCCACAAACGTGGAGCTCTGCTGGCCTAAAGACTTCGTGAGAAACTGCCTCTGAGGTTGGGCACTTGAAATGTATGTTGTTGTCAGGAGCTTTAGCTTCCTTTGTAGTGAGACCATCCAACCTGGTCTGCATCTATGTGACCTGGAGGACACGGTTTCTGATTTTCCAATGAACATGAGGCAGAAGTGCTGAATTCTCTCTTTGCAGGTAAACTGTGGCCACTGGGGCCTAAGTGTATCCCTGTGTGGACTGTGAAGCCATTTGGTCATCCTCCACTTTTCATGGTGTTTCTTGCTGCTGCACTGGGAGTTTGGAATTTGCTTCAGGAAATACAAGGAGTTCAACTGGGACACAGTGCTGGAGGGAGTTCTGTCACGTGTGGTGGGTCAAGGTCCTAGGAGAATGCACCAGCCAGGCTTCTATCCCACAGAGCTTGCCCCCTTGACCATAGCAACCTGATTCTGAACACGGCCCTGAAACCTCTCCATATAACAAGATGCCTTTACATAGAAGGGTCTGCTCACTGCACCATGTCAGTCACAAGCCATTTGGAAGCCAATGGCAGATCCACATGGCCCCACCACAGATGTTTTATCACACACCTGCACACCACTGCTCTAGGCCCACTACTCAGCAGGCCCCAACTTACTGGCATCTCTGTTTTACACCATTTTCATGAAACCCAGTCAATCAAGGCACTGTCTGGTACACTCATGATCAGCAACAGGACATCCAAAGGTTCTCCAGTGCCACCTGGTCATGGGAATTTCAAAAATGTCATGGTATTTATCTAGCTAGCCATTTTTAAAGGATGAAGTTGGAGGCACTGTGGGTTTCCATTCCTTCAGGAACCATTAAATGGTGAGGAAGCTCATTTCAACGAAAGCTCTGGGGAACTCTCACAAACAAGGCTTCCCAAAGAGTGGCCAAAAGGTCACAGGAAGCCAGGCCCATTGAGGTCTACAATGTGAGGTCCACGTGTGTTTGGACTCTCCAGGATGGCTGCCAGGTCTTTAAGAATAAAATCATGTGATATCCGGGCTGAGATTCCCAGTGCTCTGTGGAAAGCCAGCCTGGGCCTAGATCTCAGTTTCCAAGGGCGACTCTCATGCGTGGCCTCCTAACATCCCGACACAATTCACGGCAATACTTCTCTGAGGTCAGTTCCAGAACTCAGTCTCCAAGGGGAATCACACCAGAGTTCAAGCCCAGGTGGACCCAGTCATCTCTTCCCACTGCCACACCACAATTCAAACCAAAACACTGCCACATGGCCCTCATCTTCTTCCATATAGACACTCATCATAACCTCTGGCTGGAGGTTTCCATGAGGGGCACAGCCCAAGACAGTGTCCACAATAAGCTCCCTTGCCTCTCATTTGCCTAATGTCAGGGTGGACTGGACACCCTTCCTGTGGACCTGGAGTGATCAAATAGGCCTGCCTTTAATACTGCTCTACTTCTCCAATTGGAGGCCTACTGACTGCCGGGTATAGATTCTTTGTGTGAACTGGAGTCATGAGAAAACCCAAGCACCTATGGGCTAGCCTCTGCATGGCTTTGAAGGACTCATTTGACACAAAGGATCCCTATTCTCACTTGATGGAGGTCAGGAACCTTACAGAGGAAGGCGAGAGACCTCATCCACGATGACTGCTTTTGTGCCAGTTTGGCTTTGGATGCAGGCATGGGATCTTTCTTTGGATCCACCAGGTGCTGACAATCTAAGCCACAGCCTCACACAGGGCCAAGAGGCTGATTCAGACACATCCCTTTGCAAAGCAATTAAGCAAAGAGCCACAGGTGATGCCCATTCATTTCCATTTGAAAACTGTTTTCTTCAGGCTTCACAAAGGGGTGCCCTGAGGCAAAGGCCTTCCTGACATTCAGGGCCACAGAAGGATAGGTAAGCCAAAGGCCCAAAGCAGGGTTTCCCCAGGGAGACTTTACTGGTCACACTGACATCTGAGTTTTCTGAGATGCTCACCATTCCTTTCAACTATCCAGTACATGGCCATATCACCGAGCTTGGAGGTGGTACATATGTTGGACACAAAACCATGAGCCTATTCTGGAGAGTGGCCAGAATTCAGGAAGAAAACAGGAACTTAGGAAGATAGTAGGTGTTGCCCATCCATAAGGCAAGCCGCAGTCCATTCATGAATTGGGCAGGATGAATGCTGGGAAGCTTTCTACTAGACAGGACACATCCATTGATGCATTCTCTTTTCTAATGTCTACAACCAGGGACACAGTGGGATACACAAACATAGAAACACTCGCCTTGTCAAAAGCCTTACTAGAAACAGTCCACTCCAAACCAAACAAACCGCCTTTCCTACCTATTCTCAGAACATGAGACAAAACCACAAACTCACACCCACACCCACAAAGGCACCTCCTTCCAAGTTGGTCTGTGACTACCCGGAGTGTCGTCTGACTGGTGGGCCATACTATGTTCCCCCGAAAGGCCCTGTCCTGTCTCACATCTGGCCTCCTTGGCCAACTCTGTGAAGTTGTCAGGAGCCAGCGGTGAGCCACTACCTGCTTTCTCAGGAAAGGCCCCTCTGCAGAGCTTTCCTGGCATTTGGCAATCCTCACCTCAGAGGGTACCAAGAAAGACTGACTCTGTCCTTGGTAAATCCAAACAAGTGAGCCCACTGGGACTGGGACTGGGACTGGCTCTGGGTGCCTGGCTTCCTGGATCCCAAGTTCAGAGAGTTCCATCACCAAGGAAGTGAGGTGAGGTCACTTCCTTCAGGAACTGAATGAGGTCACTGCCTTGGCAACCACTGTGTCCTAACAGTTGCTTCCAAGGCTCCCATGAGATGGAGGCTGCCCCTCCTTCCTGTGACACTTTCACAAGTTAGAATGGAATATCAACCATAGGCACCAAGGAACAGCTCTCCACACAGGCCTGCTTTGGTCCATCTTGTCTACATGAAGAAGAGAGAGGCTCATTCAGACACATCCCTTCATCCTGACCAGGTTGTTTGCCATGGAAGATGACTTCTGCTCTCTCAGGTCTTTCATAGCTGCCTACATCTTCTCCAGGGATCATTTCTGCATGGACCTTTGAGGTTCTCAGCAGGTGGAAGATCCCCCACATTCCTGTATTGTAAGACCCACTCTGTCCCTGCTCTTCTGTAAAGTTAGATTGAGGGAAGAGTGTATGGTTAGGGTTAAGAACCTGTTTGATGTGGCTTAGGAATCACTCTGCTGGATGAAGAATGGTATTGGGAACCTGCGATATTTATAATAATATAGAGGTGAAATATATGTATGAAAACAGAAATCCAAGTAAGATTTGAAGGCCAGAAGGGCATTAACCCTTGATTGGGGTACTTAGCTTTGAATGACTTTCTGCACAGATGTCTCAGATAAATCGATACACAATGGCATAGGACCTTGTACCTTGGATGATTGAATGTAGAAGAGAACATCCAGTCAAAAAGGGATAGTAGGTAGGATTAGGAAGAGAGTTGGTAAGTTTTGGAAGAAGAGTGAGTATGCAATTTGGACCAAAAGTTCTTTAGCAATAGGGTGTCTGTTAGAGAGTGAATGTAAACGTCAGCACATGTGAAGAGTCAGTCACAATGATGAACTGGGGAACATATGTAGGAAAGCAGATATCAATAGAGACATTAGGAAATCAGGCAAAGTATAAAGTGAGTGAGTGGATTAGACGTTTTCAACAGGGTTGAGGTTGAATATATCATCTTAGGAAGAAACAAATGTGTAGTCACCAATAGCATTGACATTTGAGAGCATTAGGCAACCTGGACAAGGATGTTTTTAGTAATCCATGCTCACTTTCCAATGAGGCTTTGGTGCAATCATAAGTGTGACCTTTGCATTTTGTGTCCAGAATATCACTGTGATAAAATGTATATGTAGATCAGGTGACATGAGTGTTTCTTCCACCATTTCTGGGAGTAATATGTTGAAGACATAAATTAGCCTTTGGGGGTACAAATAGGTGTACCCTGGGTCTATGAATATAGAGATAATGCATGAATAGACCATACTGTGAATAAATAGTATAACAGGTTCCAATTTAAATAATGGATTGCATTGATATCTGAAAATATATAGGAAATCTAATATTGATACACAACCATTCATTCTAACCAGTTATACATCTAATGGTGATATTGGGGTTATGGTTTACCATGAAGGGGGTGTGAGTTTTGCTTCACAAGGGATTATGGAAATGGAAAAGAATGTGTTTGGAAAGAAGTCTCATGAAAAGACCAGTCAAGAAACGTGGAGGAATACATGTGTTCTGAAGCAGGAAGTGATTGAAAGGGAAATAAATGCCTAGAAATTTGTGAATTTGAGGATGAAATACATATCCTATGATGTGCATCAACTGAAGAAATAGTAATGTACCAGTGTTGAATAAAAATGAACGTCAAAATACACAATTATGTCCCATAGGAATCTACTTGCATTCATGTTAAACTGGGTCAGTTACTGTAGAAATATTAGGATTTCAGCACTAGGAAACAAATATGTATTTCAGGTGGATGACTATTTCTGAGAATAATCTTGTGAAAAGTTGATTATAAATCCACATATATGAACATGAATGAATTTAGGGAGTATATAATATGACACATACATTTCATATTTTGAAAAATCTGGAGAGTGTGTATGTGTGCATATATATATATATATATATATATATATATATATATATATACACAAAAGAAAAACACACACACAAACACAGACATTAAAGAGTAGAAATATATATGCCAATCGAAATTCATCATGAAATATTTATCATCCACAGATCCAAAAATAAATATTTTACTGAACATGTATTTATGTATCATGTTGTTCAAGTGGGAAGCTCACCTGGAGGTTGAATTTTCAGTTCCAACAGCGTTTAGGAGGAGTGATCTCTTCTCACAGTTTGTATCTGCCAAGTCAGCCACCTCACAAGAATGGACATGGGATAGGAGGTAGGATTCTATATGTGCATGTAAAAATGCATGTTGCTGAATAGGCTACAGAGAAAGGGAGACAGGAATTCACATATTTGTTAACATTCAAAACACATGGAGAACTATTTCTATTAAATTGGACTAGATTTATAACACGTACCCTTTATAATGCCAAAGGCCAATCCAACTATACACCAGGCCTCCTCTGAACTGCCTGTATTTCTATTCTGTTTGAGTTATTTTTCTCCATCATATTAGTATTCGTAGTCACAATCTAGTAGGGTATGGGTTAGTGTCAGGGATTCAGTATTTCGAACGGAAAATAGGAAAATGAATCCAGTGTGTAGGCCAATATGTGCTACAAAAAAATCTTCCCACTCTCATCCAGAACATTGCCTTGACATTACCTTCGCAATAAGTAAGACACAATTTGAGGAGAAGAGTTAGAAATGCTGTGAATACATATGTGGAATGGAAAATTCTCAGGAGTTCACAACCTTGGAGGTGGTAGACTAGTTTCCATGAGTAAGGGACAGGGTAAACACTCCACAAACGTGGAGCTCTGCTGGCCTAAAGACTTTGTGAGAAACTGCCTCTGAGGTTGGGCACTTGAAATGTATGTTGTTGTCAGGAGCTTTAGCTTCCTTTGTAGTGAGACCATCCAACCTGGTCTGCATCTATGTGACCTGGAGGACACGGTTTCTGATTTTCCAATGAACATGAGGCAGAAGTGCTGAATTCTCTCTTTGCAGGTAAACTGTGGCCACTGGGGCCTAAGTGTATCCCTGTGTGGACTGTGAAGCCATTTGGTCATCCTCCACTTTTCATGGTGTTTCTTGCTGCTGCACTGGGAGTTTGGAATTTGCTTCAGGAAATACAAGGAGTTCAACTGGGACACAGTGCTGGAGGGAGTTCTGTCACGTGTGGTGGGTCAAGGTCCTAGGAGAATGCACCAGCCAGGCTTCTATCCCACAGAGCTTGCCCCCTTGACCATAGCAACCTGATTCTGAACATGGCCCTGAAACCTCTCCATATAACAAGATGCCTTTACATAGAAGGGTCTGCTCACTGCACCATGTCAGTCACAAGCCATTTGGAAGCCAATGGCAGATCCACATGGCCCCACCACAGATGTTTTATCACACACCTGCACACCACTGCTCTAGGCCCACTACTCAGCAGGCCCCAACTTACTGGCATCTCTGTTTTACACCATTTTCATGAAACCCAGTCAATCGAGGCACTGTCTGGTACACTCATGATCAGCAACAGGACATCCAAAGGTTCTCCAGTGCCACCTGGTCATGGGAATTTCAAAAATGTCATGGTATTTATCTAGCTAGCCATTTTTAAAGGATGAAGTTGGAGGCACTGTGGGTTTCCATTCCTTCAGGAACCATTAAATGGTGAGGAAGCTCATTTCAACAAAAGCTCTGGAGAACTCTCACAAACAAGGCTTCCCAAAGAGTGGCCAAAAGGTCACAGGAAGCCAAGCCCATTGAGGTCTACAATGTGAGGTCCACGTGTGTTTGGACTCTCCACAATGGCTGCCAGGTCTTTAAGAATAAAATCATGTGATATCCGGGCTGAGATTCCCAGTGCTCTGTGGAAAGCCAGCCTGGGCCTAGATCTCAGTTTCCAAGGGCGACTCTCATGCGTGGCCTCCTAACATCCCGACACAATTCACGGCAATACTTCTCTGAGGTCAGTTCCAGAACTCAGTCTCCAAGGGGAATCACACCAGAGTTCAAGCCCAGGTGGACCCAGTCATCTCTTCCCACTGCCACACCACAATTCAAACCAAAACACTGCCACATGGCCCTCATCTTCTTCCATATAGACACTCATCATAACCTCTGGCTGGAGGTTTCCATGAGGGGCACAGCCCAAGACAGTGTCCACAATAAGCTCCCTTGCCTCTCATTTGCCTAATGTCAGGGTGGACTGGACACCCTTCCTGTGGACCTGGAGTGATCAAATAGGCCTGCCTTTAATACTGCTCTACTTCTCCAATTGGAGGCCTACTGACTGCCGGGTATAGATTCTTTGTGTGAACTGGAGTCATGAGAAAACCCAAGCACCTATGGGCTAGCCTCTGCATGGCTTTGAAGGACTCATTTGACACAAAGGATCCCTATTCTCACTTGATGGAGGTCAGGAACCTTACAGAGGAAGGCGAGAGACCTCATCCACGATGACTGCTTTTGTGCCAGTTTGGCTTTGGATGCACGCATGGGATCTTTCTTTGGATCCACCAGGTGCTGACAATCTAAGCCACAGCCTCACACAGGGCCAAGAGGCTGATTCAGACACATCCCTTTGCAAAGCAATTAAGCAAAGAGCCACAGGTGATGCCCATTCATTTCCATTTGAAAACTGTTTTCTTCAGGCTTCACAAAAAGGTGCCCTGAGGCAAAGGCCTTCCTGACATTCAGGGCCACAAAAGGATAGGTAAGCCAAAGGCCCAAAGCAGGCTTTCTCCAGGGAGACTTTACTGGTCACACTGATATCTGAGTTTTCTGAGATGCTCACCATTCCTTTCAACTACCCAGTACATGGCCATGTCACCGAGCTTGGAGGTGGTACATATCTTGGACACAAAAACATGAGCCTATTCTGGAGAGTGGCCAGAATTCAGGAAGAAAACACGAACTTAGGAAGATAGTAGGTGTTGCCCATCCATAAGGCAAGCCGCAGTCCATTCATGTATTGGGCAGGATGCATGCTGGGAAGCTTTCTACTAGACAGGACACATCCATTGATGCATTCTCTTTTCTAATGTCTACAACCAGGGACACAGTGGGATACACAAACATAGAAACACTCGCCTTGTCAAAAGCCTTACTAGAAACAGTCCACTCCAAACCAAACAAACCGCCTTTCCTACCTATTCTCAGAACATGAGACAAAACCACAAACTCACACCCACACCCACAAAGGCACCTCCTTCCAAGTTGGTCTGTGACTACCCGGAGTGTCGTCTGACTGCTGGGCCATACTATGTTCCCCCGAAAGGGCCTGTCCTGTCTCACATCTGGCCTCCTTGGCCAACTCTGTGAAGTTGTCAGGAGCCAGCGGTGAGCCACTACCTGCTTTCTCAGGAAAGGCCCCTCTGCAGAGCTTTCCTGGCATTTGGCAATCCTCACCTCAGAGGGTACCAAGAAAGACTGACTCTGTCCTTGGTAAATCCAAACAAGTGAGCCCACTGGGACTGGGACTGGGACTGGCTCTGGGTGCCTGGCTTCCTGGATCCCAAGTTCAGAGAGTTCCATCACCAAGGAAGTGAGGTGAGGTCACTTCCTTCAGGAACTGAATGAGGTCACTGCCTTGGCAACCACTGTGTCCTATCAGTTGCTTCCAAGGCTCCCATGAGATGGAGGCTGCCCCTCCTTCCTGTGACACTTTAACAAGTTAGAATGGAATATCAACCACAGGCACCAAGGAACAGCTCTCCACACAGGCCTGCTTTGGTCCATCTTGTCTACATGAAGAAGAGAGAGGCTCATTCAGACACATCCCTTCATCCTGACCAGGCTGTTTGCCACGGAAGATGACTTCTGCTCTCTCAGGTCCTTCATAGCTGCCTACATCTTCTCCAGGGATCATTTCTGCATGGACCTTTGAGGTTCTCAGCAGGTGGAAGATCCCCCACATTCCTGTATTGTAAGACCCACTCTGTCCCTGCTCTTCTGTAAAGTTAGATTGAGGGAAGAGTGTATGGTTAGGGTTAAGAACCTGTTTGATGTGGCTTAGGAATCACTCTGCTGGATGAAGAATGGTATTGGGAACCTGCGATATTTATAATAATATAGAGGTGAAATATATGTATGAAAACAGAAATCCAAGTAAGATTTGAAGGCCAGAAGGGCATTGGGCCCTTGATTGGGGTACTTAGCTTTGAATGACTTTCTGCACAGATGTCTCAGATAAATCGATACACAATGGCATAGGACCTTGTACCTTGGATGATTGAATGTAGAAGAGAACATCCAGTCAAAAAGGGATAGTAGGTAGGATTAGGAAGAGAGTTGGTAAGTTTTGGAAGAAGAGTGAGTATGCAATTTGGACCAAAAGTTCTTTAGGAATAGGGTGTCGGTTAGAGAGTGAATGTAAACGTCAGCACATGTGAAGAGTCAGTCACAATGATGAACTGGGGAACATATGTAGGAAAGCAGATATCAATAGAGACATTAGGAAATCAGGCAAAGTATAAAGTGAGTGAGTGGATTAGACGTTTTCAACAGGGTTGAGGTTGAATATATCATCTTAGGAAGAAACAAATGTGTAGTCACCAATAGCATTGACATTTGAGAGCATTAGGCAACCTGGACAAGGATGTCTTTAGTAATCCATGCTCACTTTCCAATGAGGCTTTGGTGCAATCATAAGCGTGACCTTTGCATTTTGTGTCCAGAATATCACTGAGATAAAATGTATATGTAGATCAGGTGACATGAGTGTTTCTTCCACCATTTCTGGGAGTAATATGTTGAAGACATATAAATTAGCCTTTGGGGGTACAAATAGGTGTACCCTGGGTCTATGAATATAGAGATAATGCATGAATAGACCATACTGTGAATAAATAGTATAACAGGTTCCAATTTAAATAATGGACTGCATTGATATCTGAAAATATATAGGAAATCTAATATTGATACACAACCATTCATTCTAACCAGTTATACATCTAATGGTGATATTGGGGTTATGGTTTACCATGAAGGGGGTGTGAGTTTTGCTTCACAAGGGATTATGGAAATGGAAAAGAATGTGTTTGGAAAGAAGTCTCATGAAAAGACCAGTCAAGAAACGTGGAGGAATACATGTGTTCTGAAGTAGGAAGTGATTGAAAGGGAAATAAATGCCTAGAAATCTGTGAACTTGAGGATGAAATACATATCCTATGATGTGCATCAACTGAAGAAATAGTAATGTACCAGTGTTGAATAAAAATGAACATCAAAATACACATCATGTCCCATAGGAATCTACTTGCATTCATGTTAAACTGGGTCAGTTACTGTAGAAATATTAGGATTTCAGCACCAGGAAACAAATATGTATTTCAGGTGGATGACTATTTCTGAGAATAATCTTGTGAAAAGTTGATTATAAATCCACATATATGAACATGAATGAATTTAGGGAGTATATAATATGACACATACATTTCATATTTTGAAAAATCTGGAGAGTGTGTGTATGTGTGTGTGTGTGTGTATATATATATATATATATATATATATATATATATATATATACACACAAAAGAAAAACACACACACAAACACAGACATTAAAGAGTAGAAATATATATGCCAATCGAAATTCATCATGAAATATTTATCATCCACAGATCCAAAAATATTTATTTTACTGAACATATATTTATGTATCATGTTGTTCAAGTGGGAAGCTCACCTGGAGGTTGAATTTTCAGTTCCAACAGCGTTTAGGAGGAGTGATCTCTTCTCACAGTTTGTATCTGCCAAGTCAGCCACCTCACAAGAATGGACGTGGGATAGGAGGTAGGATTCTATATGGGCATGTAAAAATGCATGATGCTGAATAGGCTACAGAGAAAGGGAGACAGGAATTCACATATTTGTTAACATTCAAAACACATGGAGAACTATTTCTATTAAATTGGACTAGATTTATAACACCTACCCTTTATAATGCCAAAGGCCAGTCCAACTATACACCAGGCCTCCTCTGAACTGCCTGTATTTCTATTCTGTTTGAGTTATTTTTCTCCATCATATTAGTATTCGTAGTCACAATCTAGTAGGGTATGGGTTAGTGTCAGGGATTCAGTATTTCGAACGGAAAATAGGAAAATGAATCCAATGTGTAGGCCAATATGTGCTACAAAAAAATCTTCCCACTCTCATCCAGAACATTGCCTTGACATTACCTTCGCAATAAGTAAGACACAATTTGAGGAGAAGAGTTAGAAATGCTGTGAATACATATGTGGAATGGAAAATGCTCAGGAGTTCACAACCTTGGAGGTGGTAGACTAGTTTCCATGAGTAAGGGACAGGGTAAACATTCCACAAACGTGGAGCTCTGCTGGCCTAAAGACTTCGTGAGAAACTGCTTCTGAGGTTGGGCACTTGAAATATATGTTGTTGTCAGGAGCTTTAGCTTCCTTTGTAGTGAGACCATCCAACCAGGTCTGCATCTATGTGACCTGGAGGACATGGTTTCTGATTTTCCAATGAACATGAGGCAGAAGTGCTGAATTCTCTCTTTGCAGGTAAACTGTGGCCACTGGGGTCTAAGTGTCTCCCTGTGGGGACTGTGAAGCCATTTGGTCATCCTCCACTTTTCATGGTGTTTCTTGCTGCTGCACTGGGAGTTTGGAATTTGCTTCAGGAAATACAAGGAGTTCAACTGGGACACAGTGCTGGAGGGAGTTCTGTCACGTGTGGTGGGTCAAGGTCCTAGGAGAATGCACCAGCCAGGCTTCTATCCCACAGAGCTTGCCCCCTTGACCATAGCAACCTGATTCTGAACACTGCCCTGAAACCTCTCCATATCACAAGATGCCTTTACATAGAAGGGTCTGCTCACTGCACCATGTCAGTCACAAGCCATTTGGAAGCCAATGGCAGATCCACATGGCCCCACCACAGATGTTTTATCACACACCTGCACACCACTGCTCTAGGCCCACTACTCAGCAGGCCCCAACTTACTGGCATCTCTGTTTTACACCATTTTCATGAAACCCAGTCAATCGAGGCACTGTCTGGTACACTCATGATCAGCAACAGGACATCCAAAGGTTCTCCAGTGCCACCTGGTCATGGGAATTTCAAAAATGTCATGGTATTTATCTAGCTAGCCATTTTTAAAGGATGAAGTTGGAGGCACTGTGGGTTTCCATTCCTTCAGGAACCATTAAATGGTGAGGAAGCTCATTTCAACAAAAGCTCTGGAGAACTCTCACAAACAAGGCTTCCCAAAGAGTGGCCAAAAGGTCACAGGAAGCCAGGCCCATTGAGGTCTACAATGTGAGGTCCACGTGTGTTTGGACTCTCCAGGATGGCTGCCAGGTCTTTAAGAATAAAATCATGTGATATCCAGGCTGAGATTCCCAGTGCTCTGTGGAAAGCCAGCCTGGGCCTAGATCTCAGTTTCCAAGGGCGACTCTCATGCGTGGCCTCCTAACATCCCGACACAATTCACGGCAATACTTCTCTGAGGTCAGTTCCAGAACTCAGTCTCCAAGGGGAATCACACCAGAGTTCAAGCCCAGGTGGACCCAGTCATCTCTTCCCACTGCCACACCACAATTCAAACCAAAACACTGCCACATGGCCCTCATCTTCTTCCATATAGACACTCATCATAACCTCTGGCTGGAGGTTTCCATGAGGGGCACAGCCCAAGACAGTGTCCACAATAAGCTCCCTTGCCTCTCATTTGCCTAATGTCAGGGTGGACTGGACACCCTTCCTGTGGACCTGGAGTGATCAAATAGGCCTGCCTTTAATACTGCTCTACTTCTCCAATTGGAGGCCTACTGACTGCCGGGTATAGATTCTTTGTGTGAACTGGAGTCATGAGAAAACCCAAGCACCTATGGGCTAGCCTCTGCATGGCTTTGAAGGACTCATTTGACACAAAGGATCCCTATTCTCACTTGATGGAGGTCAGGAACCTTACAGAGGAAGGCGAGAGACCTCATCCAGGATGACTGCTTTTGTGCCAGTTTGGCTTTGGATGCACGCATGGGATCTTTCTTTGGATCCACCAGGTGCTGACAATCTAAGCCACAGCCTCACACAGGGCCAAGAGGCTGATTCAGACACATCCCTTTGCAAAGCAATTAAGCAAAGAGCCACAGGTGATGCCCATTCATTTCCATTTGAAAACTGTTTTCTTCAGGCTTCACAAAGGGGTGCCCTGAGGCAAAGGCCTTCCTGACATTCAGGGCCACAGAAGGATAGGTAAGCCAAAGGCCCAAAGCAGGCTTTCTCCAGGGAGACTTTACTGGTCACACTGATATCTGAGTTTTCTGAGATGCTCACCAATCCTTTCAACTATCCAGTACATGGCCATGTCACCGAGCTTGGAGGTGGTACATATCATGAGCCTATTCTGGAGAGTGGCCAGAATTCAGGAAGAAAACAGGAACTTAGGAAGATAGTAGGTGTTGCCCATCCATAAGGCAAGCCGCAGTCCATTCATGAATTGGGCAGGATGAATGCTGGGAAGCTTTCTACTAGACAGGACACATCCATTGATGCATTCTCTTTTCTAATGTCTACAACCAGGGACACAGTGGGATACACAAACATAGAAACACTCGCCTTGTCAAAAGCCTTACTAGAAACAGTCCACTCCAAACCAAACAAACCGCCTTTCCTACCTATTCTCAGAACATGAGACAAAACCACAAACTCACACCCACACCCACAAAGGCACCTCCTTCCAAGTTGGTCTGTGACTACCCGGAGTGTCATCTGACTGGTGGGCCATACTATGTTCCCCCGAAAGGGCCTGTCCTGTCTCACATCTGGCCTCCTTGGCCAACTCTGTGAAGTTGTCAGGAGCCAGCGGTGAGCCACTACCTGCTTTCTCAGGAAAGGCCCCTCTGCAGAGCTTTCCTGGCATTTGGCAATCCTCACCTCAGAGGGTACCAAGAAAGACTGACTCTGTCCTTGGTAAATCCAAACAAGTGAGCCCACTGGGACTGGGACTGGGACTGGCTCTGGGTGCCTGGCTTCCTGGATCCCAAGTTCAGAGAGTTCCATCACCAAGGAAGTGAGGTGAGGTCACTTCCTTCAGGAACTGAATGAGGTCACTGCCTTGGCAACCACTGTGTCCTATCAGTTGCTTCCAAGGCTCCCATGAGATGGAGGCTGCCCCTCCTTCCTGTGACACTTTCACAAGTTAGAATGGAATATCAACCACAGGCACCAAGGAACAGCTCTCCACACAGGCCTGTTTTGGTCCATCTTGTCTACATTAAGAACAGACAGGCTCATTCAGACACATCCCTTCATCCTGACCAGGTTGTTTGCCATGGAAGATGACTTCTGCTCTCTCAGGTCCTTCATAGCTGCCTACATCTTCTCCAGGGATCATTTCTGCATGGACCTTTGAGGTTCTCAGCAGGTGGAAGATCCCCCACATTCCTGTATTGTAAGACCCACTCTGTCCCTGCTCTTCTGTAAAGTTAGATTGAGGGAAGAGTGTATGGTTAGGGTTAAGAACCTGTTTGATGTGGCTTAGGAATCACTCTGCTGGATGAAGAATGGTATTGGGAACCTGCGATATTTATAATAATATAGAGGTGAAATATATGTATGAAAACAGAAATCCAAGTAAGATTTGAAGGCCAGAAGGGCATTGGGCCCTTGATTGGGGTACTTAGCTTTGAATGACTTTCTGCACAGATGTCTCAGATAAATCGATACACAATGGCATAGGACCTTGTACCTTGGATGATTGAATGTAGAAGAGAACATCCAGTCAAAAAGGGATAGTAGGTAGGATTAGGAAGAGAGTTGGTAAGATTTGGAAGAAGAGTGAGTATGCAATTTGGACCAAAAGTTCTTTAGCAATAGGGTGTCGGTTAGAGAGTGAATGTAAACGTCAGCACATGTGAAGAGTCAGTCACAATGATGAACTGGGGAACATATGTAGGAAAGCAGATATCAATAGAGACATTAGGAAATCAGGCAAAGTATAAAGTGAGTGAGTGGATTAGACGATTTCAACAGGGTTGAGGTTGAATATATCATCTTAGGAAGAAACAAATGTGTAGTCACCAATAGCATTGACATTTGAGAGCATTAGGCAACCTGGACAAGGATGTTTTTAGTAATCCATGCTCACTTTCCAATGAGGCTTTGGTGCAATCATAAGCGTGACCTTTGCATTTTGTGTCCAGAATATCACTGAGATAAAATGTATATGTAGATCAGGTGACATGAGTGTTTCTTCCACCATTTCTGGGAGTAATATGTTGAAGACATATAAATTAGCCTTTGGGGGTACAAATAGGTGTACCCTGGGTCTATGCATATAGAGATAATGCATGAATAGACCATACTGTGAATAAATAGTATAACAGGTTCCAATTTAAATAATGGATTGCATTGATATCTGAAAATATATAGGAAATCTAATATTGATACACAACCATTCATTCTAACCAGTTATACATCTAATGGTGATATTGGGGTTATGGTTTACCATGAAGGGGGTGTGAGTTTTGCTTCACAAGGGATTATGGAAATGGAAAAGAATGTGTTTGGAAAGAAGTCTCATGAAAAGACCAGTCAAGAAACGTGGAGGAATACATGTGTTCTGAAGCAGGAAGTGATTGAAAGGGAAATAAATGCCTAGAAATCTGTGAACTTGAGGATGAAATACATATCCTATGATGTGCATCAACTGAAGAAATAGTAATGTACCAGTGTTGAATAAAAATGAACATCAAAATACACAATTATGTCCCATAGGAATCTACTTGCATTCATGTTAAACTGGGTCAGTTACTGTAGAAATATTAGGATTTCAGCACTAGGAAACAAATATGTATTTCAGGTGGATGACTATTTCTGAGAATAATCTTGTGAAAAGTTGATTATAAATCCACATATATGAACATGAATGAATTTAGGGAGTATATAATATGACACATACATTTCATATTTTGAAAAATCTGGAGAGTGTGTGTATGTGTGTGTGTGTGTGTATATATATATATATATATATATATATATATATATATATATATATATACATATATATATATATATACACACACAAAAGAAAAACACACACACCAACACAGACATTAAAGAGTAGAAATATATATGCCAATCGAAATTCATCATGAAATATTTATCATCCACAGATCCAAAAATATTTATTTTACTGAACATGTATTTATGTATCATGTTGTTCAAGTGGGAAGCTCACCTGGAGGTTGAATTTTCAGTTCCAACAGCGTTTAGGAGGAGTGATCTCTTCTCACAGTTTGTATCTGCCAAGTCAGCCACCTCACAAGAATGGACGTGGGATAGGAGGTAGGATTCTATATGTGCATGTAAAAATGCATGTTGCTGAATAGGCTACAGAGAAAGGGAGACAGGAATTCACATATTTGTTAACATTCAAAACACATGGAGAACTATTTCTATTAAATTGGACTAGATTTATAACACGTACCCTTTATAATGCCAAAGGCCAGTCCAACTATACACCAGGCCTTCTCTGAACTGCCTGTATTTCTATTCTGTTTGAGTTATTTTTCTCCATCATATTAGTATTCGTAGTCACAATCTAGTAGGGTATGGGTTAGTGTCAGGGATTCAGTATTTGGAACGGAAAATAGGAAAATGAATCCAGTGTGTAGGCCAATATGTGCTACAAAAAATCTTCCCACTCTCATCCAGAACATTGCCTTGACATTACCTTCGCAATAAGTAAGACACAATTTGAGGAGAAGAGTTAGAAATGCTGTGAATATATATGTGGAATGGAAAATGCTCAGGAGTTCACAACCTTGGAGGTGGTAGACTAGATTCCATGAGTAAGGGACAGGGTAAACACTCCACAAACATGGAGCTCTGCTGGCCTAAAGACTTCGTGAGAAACTGCCACTGAGGTTGGGCACTTGAAATGTATGTTGTTGTCAGGAGCTTTAGCTTCCTTTGTAGTGAGACCATCCAACCTGGTCTGCATCTATGTGACCTGGAGGACACGGTTTCTGATTTTCCAATGAACATGAGGCAGAAGTGCTGAATTCTCTCTTTGCAGGTAAACTGTGGCCACTGGGGCCTAAGTGTCTCCCTGTGTGGACTGTGAAGCCATTTGGTCATCCTCCACTTTTCATGGTGTTTCTTGCTGCTGCACTGGGAGTTTGGAATTTGCTTCAGGAAATACAAGGAGTTCAACTGGGACACAGTGCTGGAGGGAGTTCTGTCACGTGTGGTGGGTCAAGGTCCTAGGAGAATGCACCAGCCAGGCTTCTATCCCACAGAGCTTGCCCCCTTGACCATAGCAACCTGATTCTGAACATGGCCCTGAAACCTCTCCATATAACAAGATGCCTTTACATAGAAGGGTCTGCTCACTGCACCATGTCAGTCACAAGCCATTTGGAAGCCAATGGCAGATCCACATGGCCCCACCACAGATGTTTTATCACACACCTGCACACCACTGCTCTAGGCCCACTACTCAGCAGGCCCCAACTTACTGGCATCTCTGTTTTACACCATTTTCATGAAACCCAGTCAATCAAGGCACTGTCTGGTACACTCATGATCAGCAACAGGACATCCAAAGGTTCTCCAGTGCCACCTGGTCATGGGAATTTCAAAAATGTCATGGTATTTATCTAGCTAGCCATTTTTAAAGGATGAAGTTGGAGGCACTGTGGGTTTCCATTCCTTCAGGAACCATTAAATGGTGAGGAAGCTCATTTCAACGAAAGCTCTGGGGAACTCTCACAAACAAGGCTTCCCAAAGAGTGGCCAAAAGGTCACAGGAAGCCAGGCCCATTGAGGTCTACAATGTGAGGTCCACGTGTGTTTGGACTCTCCAGGATGGCTGCCAGGTCTTTAAGAATAAAATCATGTGATATCCGGGCTGAGATTCCCAGTGCTCTGTGGAAAGCCAGCCTGGGCCTAGATCTCAGTTTCCAAGGGCGACTCTCATGCGTGGCCTCCTAACATCCCGACACAATTCACGGCAATACTTCTCTGAGGTCAGTTCCAGAACTCAGTCTCCAAGGGGAATCACACCAGAGTTCAAGCCCAGGTGGACCCAGTCATCTCTTCCCACTGCCACACCACAATTCAAACCAAAACACTGCCACATGGCCCTCATCTTCTTCCATATAGACACTCATCATAACCTCTGGCTGGAGGTTTCCATGAGGGGCACAGCCCAAGACAGTGTCCACAATAAGCTCCCTTGCCTCTCATTTGCCTAATGTCAGGGTGGACTGGACACCCTTCCTGTGGACCTGGAGTGATCAAATAGGCCTGCCTTTAATACTGCTCTACTTCTCCAATTGGAGGCCTACTGACTGCCGGGTATAGATTCTTTGTGTGAACTGGAGTCATGAGAAAACCCAAGCACCTATGGGCTAGCCTCTGCATGGCTTTGAAGGACTCATTTGACACAAAGGATCCCTATTCTCACTTGATGGAGGTCAGGAACCTTACAGAGGAAGGCGAGAGACCTCATCCAGGATGACTGCTTTTGTGCCAGTTTGGCTTTGGATGCACGCATGGGATCTTTCTTTGGATCCACCAGGTGCTGACAATCTAAGCCACAGCCTCACACAGGGCCAAGAGGCTGATTCAGACACATCCCTTTGCAAAGCAATTAAGCAAAGAGCCACAGGTGATGCCCATTCATTTCCATTTGAAAACTGTTTTCTTCAGGCTTCACAAAGGGGTGCCCTGAGGCAAAGGCCTTCCTGACATTCAGGGCCACAGAAGGATAGGTAAGCCAAAGGCCCAAAGCAGGCTTTCTCCAGGGAGACTTTACTGGTCACACTGATATCTGAGTTTTCTGAGATGCTCACCAATCCTTTCAACTATCCAGTACATGGCCATGTCACCGAGCTTGGAGGTGGTACATATCATGAGCCTATTCTGGAGAGTGGCCAGAATTCAGGAAGAAAACAGGAACTTAGGAAGATAGTAGGTGTTGCCCATCCATAAGGCAAGCCGCAGTCCATTCATGAATTGGGCAGGATGAATGCTGGGAAGCTTTCTACTAGACAGGACACATCCATTGATGCATTCTCTTTTCTAATGTCTACAACCAGGGACACAGTGGGATACACAAACATAGAAACACTCGCCTTGTCAAAAGCCTTACTAGAAACAGTCCACTCCAAACCAAACAAACCGCCTTTCCTACCTATTCTCAGAACATGAGACAAAACCACAAACTCACACCCACACCCACAAAGGCACCTCCTTCCAAGTTGGTCTGTGACTACCCGGAGTGTCATCTGACTGGTGGGCCATACTATGTTCCCCCGAAAGGGCCTGTCCTGTCTCACATCTGGCCTCCTTGGCCAACTCTGTGAAGTTGTCAGGAGCCAGCGGTGAGCCACTACCTGCTTTCTCAGGAAAGGCCCCTCTGCAGAGCTTTCCTGGCATTTGGCAATCCTCACCTCAGAGGGTACCAAGAAAGACTGACTCTGTCCTTGGTAAATCCAAACACGTGAGCCCACTGGGACTGGGACTGGGACTGGCTCTGGGTGCCTGGCTTCCTGGATCCCAAGTTCAGAGAGTTCCATCACCAAGGAAGTGAGGTGAGGTCACTTCCTTCAGGAACTGAATGAGGTCACTGCCTTGGCAACCACTGTGTCCTATCAGTTGCTTCCAAGGCTCCCATGAGATGGAGGCTGCCCCTCCTTCCTGTGACACTTTCACAAGTTAGAATGGAATATCAACCACAGGCACCAAGGAACAGCTCTCCACACAGGCCTGCTTTGGTCCATCTTGTCTACATTAAGAACAGACAGGCTCATTCAGACACATCCCTTCATCCTGACCAGGTTGTTTGCCATGGAAGATGACTTCTGCTCTCTCAGGTCCTTCATAGCTGCCTACATCTTCTCCAGGGATCATTTCTGCATGGACCTTTGAGGTTCTCAGCAGGTGGAAGATCCCCCACATTCCTGTATTGTAAGACCCACTCTGTCCCTGCTCTTCTGTAAAGTTAGATTGAGGGAAGAGTGTATGGTTAGGGTTAAGAACCTGTTTGATGTGGCTTAGGAATCACTCTGCTGGATGAAGAATGGTATTGGGAACCTGCGATATTTATAATAATATAGAGGTGAAATATATGTATGAAAACAGAAATCCAAGTAAGATTTGAAGGCCAGAAGGGCATTGGGCCCTTGATTGGGGTACTTAGCTTTGAATGACTTTCTGCACAGATGTCTCAGATAAATCGATACACAATGGCATAGGACCTTGGACCTTGGATGATTGAATGTAGAAGAGAACATCCAGTCAAAAAGGGATAGTAGGTAGGATTAGGAAGAGAGTTGGTAAGTTTTGGAAGAAGAGTGAGTATGCAATTTGGACCAAAAGTTCTTTAGCAATAGGGTGTCGGTTAGAGAGTGAATGTAAACGTCAGCACATGTGAAGAGTCAGTCACAATGATGAACTGGGGAACATATGTAGGAAAGCAGATATCAATAGAGACATTAGGAAATCAGGCAAAGTATAAAGTGAGTGAGTGGATTAGACGATTTCAACAGGGTTGAGGTTGAATATATCATCTTAGGAAGAAACAAATGTGTAGTCACCAATAGCATTGACATTTGAGAGCATTAGGCAACCTGGACAAGGATGTTTTTAGTAATCCATGCTCACTTTCCAATGAGGCTTTGGTGCAATCATAAGCGTGACCTTTGCATTTTGTGTCCAGAATATCACTGAGATAAAATGTATATGTAGATCAGGTGACATGAGTGTTTCTTCCACCATTTCTGGGAGTAATATGTTGAAGACATATAAATTAGCCTTTGGGGGTACAAATAGGTGTACCCTGGGTCTATGAATATAGAGATAATGCATGAATAGACCATACTGTGAATAAATAGTATAACAGGTTCCAATTTAAATAATGGATTGCATTGATATCTGAAAATATATAGGAAATCTAATATTGATACACAACCATTCATTCTAACCAGTTATACATCTAATGGTGATATTGGGGTTATGGTTTACCATGAAGGGGGTGTGAGTTTCGCTTCACAAGGGATTATGGAAATGGAAAAGAATGTGTTTGGAAAGAAGTCTCATGAAAAGACCAGTCAAGAAACGTGGAGGAATACATGTGTTCTGAAGCAGGAAGTGATTGAAAGGGAAATAAATGCCTAGAAATCTGTGAACTTGAGGATGAAATACATATCCTATGATGTGCATCAACTGAAGAAATAGTAATGTACCAGTGTTGAATAAAAATGAACATCAAAATACACATCATGTCCCATAGGAATCTACTTGCATTCATGTTAAACTGGGTCAGTTACTGTAGAAATATTAGGATTTCAGCACCAGGAAACAAATATGTATTTCAGGTGGATGACTATTTCTGAGAATAATCTTGTGAAAAGTTGATTATAAATCCACATATATGAACATGAATGAATTTAGGGAGTATATAATATGACACATACATTTCACATTTTGAAAAATCTGGAGAGTGTGTGTATGTGTGTGTGTGTGTATATATATATATATATATATATATATATATATACACACACACAAAAGAAAAACACACAAACAAACACAGACATTAAAGAGTAGAAATATATATGCCAATCGAAATTCATCATGAAATATTTATCATCCACAGATCCAAAAATATTTATTTTACTGAACATGTATTTATGTATCATGTTGTTCAAGTGGGAAGCTCACCTGGAGGTTGAATTTTCAGTTCCAACAGCGTTTAGGAGGAGTGATCTCTTCTCACAGTTTGTATCTGCCAAGTCAGCCACCTCACAAGAATGGACGTGGGATAGGAGGTAGGATTCTATATGGGCATGTAAAAATGCATGATGCTGAATAGGCTACAGAGAAAGGGAGACAGGAATTCACATATTTGTTAACATTCAAAACACATGGAGAACTATTTCTATTAAATTCGAATAGATTTATAACACCAACCCTTTATAATGCCAAAGGCCAGTCCAACTATACACCAGGCCTGCTCTGAACTGCCTGTATTTCTATTCTGTTTGAGTTATTTTTCTCCATCATATTAGTATTCGTAGTCACAATCTAGTAGGGTATGGGTTAGTGTCAGGGATTCAGTATTTCGAACGGAAAATAGGAAAATGAATCCAATGTGTAGGCCAATATGTGCTACAAAAAAATCTTCCCACTCTCATCCAGAACATTGCCTTGACATTACCTTCGCAATAAGTAAGACACAATTTGAGGAGAAGAGTTAGAAATGCTGTGAATACATATGTGGAATGGAAAATGCTCAGGAGTTCACAACCTTGGAGGTGGTAGACTAGATTCCATGAGTAAGGGACAGGGTAAACACTCCACAAACATGGAGCTCTGCTGCCCTAAAGACTTCGTGAGAAACTGCCTCTGAGGTTGGGCACTTGAAATGTATGTTGTTGTCAGGAGCTTTAGCTTCCTTTGTAGTGAGACCATCCAACCTGGTCTGCATCTATGTGACCTGGAGGACACGGTTTCTGATTTTCCAATGAACATGAGGCAGAAGTGCTGAATTCTCTCTTTGCAGGTAAACTGTGGCCACTGGGGTCTAAGTGTCTCCCTGTGTGGACTGTGAAGCCATTTGGTCATCCTCCACTTTTCGTGGTGTTTCTTGCTGCTGCACTGGGAGTTTGGAATTTGCTTCAGGAAATACAAGGAGTTCAACTGGGACACAGTGCTGGAGGGAGTTCTGTCACGTGTGGTGGGTCAAGGTCCTAGGAGAATGCACCAGCCAGGCTTCTATCCCACAGAGCTTGCCCCCTTGACCATAGCAACCTGATTCTGAACACGGCCCTGAAACCTCTCCATATAACAAGATGCCTTTACATAGAAGGGTCTGCTCACTGCACCATGTCAGTCACAAGCCATTTGGAAGCCAATGGCAGATCCACATGGCCCCACCACAGATGTTTTATCACACACCTGCACACCACTGCTCTAGGCCCACTACTCAGCGGGCCCCAACTTACTGGCATCTCTCTTTTACACCATTTTCATGAAACCCAGTCAATCGAGGCACTGTCTGGTACACTCATGATCAGCAACAGGACATCCAAAGGTTCTCCAGTGCCACCTGGTCATGGGAATTTCAAAAATGTCATGGTATTTATCTAGCTAGCCATTTTTAAAGGATGAAGTTGGAGGCACTGTGGGTTTCCATTCCTTCAGGAACCATTAAATGGTGAGGAAGCTCATTTCAACAAAAGCTCTGGAGAACTCTCACAAACAAGGCTTTCCAAAGAGTGGCCAAAAGGTCACAGGAAGCCAGGCCCATTGAGGTCTACAATGTGAGGTCCACGTGTGTTTGGACTCTCCACGATGGCTGCCAGGTCTTTAAGAATAAAATCATGTGATATCCGGGCTGAGATTCCCAGTGCTCTGTGGAAAGCCAGCCTGGGCCTAGATCTCAGTTTCCAAGGGCGACTCTCATGCGTGGCCTCCTAACATCCCGACACAATTCACGGCAATACTTCTCTGAGGTCAGTTCCAGAACTCAGTCTCCAAGGGGAATCACACCAGAGTTCAAGCCCAGGTGGACCCAGTCATCTCTTCCCACTGCCACACCACAATTCAAACCAAAACACTGCCACATGGCCCTCATCTTCTTCCATATAGACACTCATCATAACCTCTGGCTGGAGGTTTCCATGAGGGGCACAGCCCAAGACAGTGTCCACAATAAGCTCCCTTGCCTCTCATTTGCCTAATGTCAGGGTGGACTGGACACCCTTCCTGTGGACCTGGAGTGATCAAATAGGCCTGCCTTTATTACTGCTCTACTTCTCTAATTGGAGGCCTACTGACTGCCGGGTATAGATTCTTTGTGTGAACTGGAGTCATGAGAAAACCCAAGCACCTATGGGCTAGCCTCTGCATGGCTTTGAAGGACTCATTTGACACAAAGGATCCCTATTCTCACTTGATGGAGGTCAGGAACCTTACAGAGGAAGGCGAGAGACCTCATCCAGGATGACTGCTTTTGTGCCAGTTTGGCTTTGGATGCACGCATGGGATCTTTCTTTGGATCCACCAGGTGCTGACAATCTAAGCCACAGCCTCACACAGGGCCAAGAGGCTGATTCAGACACATCCCTTTGCAAAGCAATTAAGCAAAGAGCCACAGGTGATGCCCATTCATTTCCATTTGAAAACTGTTTTCTTCAGGCTTCACAAAGGGGTGCCCTGAGGCAAAGGCCTTCCTGACATTCAGGGCCACAGAAGGATAGGTAAGCCAAAGGCCCAAAGCAGGCTTTCTCCAGGGAGACTTTACTGGTCACACTGATATCTGAGTTTTCTGAGATGCTCACCATTCCTTTCAACTATCCAGTACATGGCCATGTCACCGAGCTTGGAGGTGGTACATATCTTGGACACAAAAACATGAGCCTATTCTGGAGAGTGGCCAGAATTCAGGAAGAAAACAGGAACTTAGGAAGATAGTAGGTGTTGCCCATCCATAAGGCAAGCCGCAGTCCATTCATGTATTGGGCAGGATGAATGCTGGGAAGCTTTCTACTAGACAGGACACATCCATTGATGCATTCTCTTTTCTAATGTCTACAACCAGGGACACAGTGGGATACACAAACATAGAAATACTTGCCTTGTCAAAAGCCTTACTAGAAACAGTCCACTCCAAACCAAACAAACCGCCTTTCCTACCTATTCTCAGAACATGAGACAAAACCACAAACTCACACCCACACCCACAAAGGCACCTCCTTCCAAGTTGGTCTGTGACTACCCGGAGTGTCGTCTGACTGGTGGGCCATACTATGTTCCCCCGAAAGGGCCTGTCCTGTCTCACATCTGGCCTCCTTGGCCAACTCTGTGAAGTTGTCAGGAGCCAGCGGTGAGCCACTACCTGCTTTCTCAGGAAAGGCCCCTCTGCAGAGCTTTCCTGGCATTTGGCAATCCTCACCTCAGAGGGTACCAAGAAAGACTGACTCTGTCCTTGGTAAATCCAAACAAGTGAGCCCACTGGGACTGGGACTGGGACTGGCTCTGGGTGCCTGGCTTCCTGGATCCCAAGTTCAGAGAGTTCCATCACCAAGGAAGTGAGGTGAGGTCACTTCCTTCAGGAACTGAATGAGGTCACTGCCTTGGCAACCACTGTGTCCTATCAGTTGCTTCCAAGGCTCCCATGAGATGGAGGCTGCCCCTCCTTCCTGTGACACTTTAACAAGTTAGAATGGAATATCAACCACAGGCACCAAGGAACAGCTCTCCACACAGGCCTGCTTTGGTCCATCTTGTCTACATGAAGAAGAGAGAGGCTCATTCAGACACATCCCTTCATCCTGACCAGGTTGTTTGCCATGGAAGATGACTTCTGCTCTCTCAGGTCCTTCATAGCTGCCTACATCTTCTCCAGGGATCATTTCTGCATGGACCTTTGAGGTTCTCAGCAGGTGGAAGATCCCCCACATTCCTGTATTGTAAGACCCACTCTGTCCCTGCTCTTCTGTAAAGTTAGATTGAGGGAAGAGTGTATGGTTAGGGTTAAGAACCTGTTTGATGTGGCTTAGGAATCACTCTGCTGGATGAAGAATGGTATTGGGAACCTGCGATATTTATAATAATATAGAGGTGAAATATATGTATGAAAACAGAAATCCAAGTAAGATTTGAAGGCCAGAAGGGCATTGGGCCCTTGATTGGGGTACTTAGCTTTGAATGACTTTCTGCACAGATGTCTCAGATAAATCGATACACAATGGCATAGGACCTTGTACCTTGGATGATTGAATGTAGAAGAGAACATCCAGTCAAAAAGGGATAGTAGGTAGGATTAGGAAGATAGTTGGTAAGTTTTGGAAGAAGAGTGAGTATGCAATTTGGACCAAAAGTTCTTTAGCTATAGGGTGTCGGTTAGAGAGTGAATGTAAACGTCAGCACATGTGAAGAGTCAGTCACAATGATGAACTGGGGAACATATGTAGGAAAGCAGATATCAGTAGAGACATTAGGAAATCAGGCAAAGTATAAAGTGAGTGAGTGGATTAGACGATTTCAACAGGGTTGAGGTTGAATATATCATCTTAGGAAGAAACAAATGTGTAGTCACCAATAGCATTGACATTTGAGAGCATTAGGCAACCTGGACAAGGATGTTTTTAGTAATCCATGCTCACTTTCCAATGAGGCTTTGGTGCAATCATAAGCGTGACCTTTGCATTTTGTGTCCAGAATATCACTGAGATAAAATGTATATGTAGATCAGGTGACATGAGTGTTTCTTCCACCATTTCTGGGAGTAATATGTTGAAGACATATAAATTAGCCTTTGGGGGTACAAATAGGTGTACCCTGGGTCTATGCATATAGAGATAATGCATGAATAGTCCATACTGTGAATAAATAGTATAACAGGTTCCAATTTAAATAATGGATTGCATTGATATCTGAAAATATATAGGAAATCTAATATTGATACACAACCATTCATTCTAACCAGTTATACATCTAATGGTGATATTGGGGTTATGGTTTACCATGAAGGGGGTGTGAGTTTTGCTTCACAAGGGATTATGGAAATGGAAAAGAATGTGTTTGGAAAGAAGTCTCATGAAAAGACCAGTCAAGAAACGTGGAGGAATACATGTGTTCTGAAGCAGGAAGTGATTGAAAGGGAAATAAATGCCTAGAAATCTGTGAACTTGAGGATGAAATACATATCCTATGATGTGCATCAACTGAAGAAATAGTAATGTACCAGTGTTGAATAAAAATGAACATCAAAATACACAATTATGTCCCATAGGAATCTACTTGCATTCATGTTAAACTGGGTCAGTTACTGTAGAAATATTAGGATTTCAGCACTAGGAAACAAATATGTATTTCAGGTGGATGACTATTTCTGAGAATAATCTTGTGAAAAGTTGATTATAAATCCACATATATGAACATGAATGAATTTAGGGAGTATATAATATGACACATACATTTCATATTTTGAAAAATCTGGAGAGTGTGTGTATGTGTGTGTGTGTGTGTATATATATATATATATATATATATATATATATATATATACATATATATATATATATATACACACACAAAAGAAAAACACACACACCAACACAGACATTAAAGAGTAGAAATATATATGCCAATCGAAATTCATCATGAAATATTTATCATCCACAGATCCAAAAATATTTATTTTACTGAACATGTATTTATGTATCATGTTGTTCAAGTGGGAAGCTCACCTGGAGGTTGAATTTTCAGTTCCAACAGCGTTTAGGAGGAGTGATCTCTTCTCACAGTTTGTATCTGCCAAGTCAGCCACCTCACAAGAATGGACGTGGGATAGGAGGTAGGATTCTATATGTGCATGTAAAAATGCATGTTGCTGAATAGGCTACAGAGAAAGGGAGACAGGAATTCACATATTTGTTAACATTCAAAACACATGGAGAACTATTTCTATTAAATTGGACTAGATTTATAACACCTACCCTTTATAATGCCAAAGGCCAGTCCAACTATACACCAGGCCTTCTCTGAACTGCCTGTATTTCTATTCTGTTTGAGTTATTTTTCTCCATCATATTAGTATTCGTAGTCACAATCTAGTAGGGTATGGGTTAGTGTCAGGGATTCAGTATTTGGAACGGAAAATAGGAAAATGAATCCAGTGTGTAGGCCAATATGTGCTACAAAAAAATCTTCCCACTCTCATCCAGAACATTGCCTTGACATTACCTTCGCAATAAGTAAGACACAATTTGAGGAGAAGAGTTAGAAATGCTGTGAATATATATGTGGAATGGAAAATGCTCAGGAGTTCACAACCTTGGAGGTGGTAGACTAGATTCCATGAGTAAGGGACAGGGTAAACACTCCACAAACGTGGAGCTCTGCTGGCCTAAAGACTTCGTGAGAAACTGCCTCTGAGGTTGGGCACTTGAAATGTATGTTGTTGTCAGGAGCTTTAGCTTCCTTTGTAGTGAGACCATCCAACCTGGTCTGCATCTATGTGACCTGGAGGACACGGTTTCTGATTTTCCAATGAACATGAGGCAGAAGTGCTGAATTCTCTCTTTGCAGGTAAACTGTGGCCACTGGGGCCTAAGTGTCTCCCTGTGTGGACTGTGAAGCCATTTGGTCATCCTCCACTTTTCATGGTGTTTCTTGCTGCTGCACTGGGAGTTTGGAATTTGCTTCAGGAAATACAAGGAGTTCAACTGGGACACAGTGCTGGAGGGAGTTCTGTCACGTGTGGTGGGTCAAGGTCCTAGGAGAATGCACCAGCCAGGCTTCTATCCCACAGAGCTTGCCCCCTTGACCATAGCAACCTGATTCTGAACACGGCCCTGAAACCTCTCCATATAACAAGATGCCTTTACATAGAAGGGTCTGCTCACTGCACCATGTCAGTCACAAGCCATTTGGAAGCCAATGGCAGATCCACATGGCCCCACCACAGATGTTTTATCACACACCTGCACACCACTGCTCTAGGCCCACTACTCAGCAGGCCCCAACTTACTGGCATCTCTGTTTTACACCATTTTCATGAAACCCAGTCAATCAAGGCACTGTCTGGTACACTCATGATCAGCAACAGGACATCCAAAGGTTCTCCAGTGCCACCTGGTCATGGGAATTTCAAAAATGTCATGGTATTTATCTAGCTAGCCATTTTTAAAGGATGAAGTTGGAGGCACTGTGGGTTTCCATTCCTTCAGGAACCATTAAATGGTGAGGAAGCTCATTTCAACGAAAGCTCTGGGGAACTCTCACAAACAAGGCTTCCCAAAGAGTGGCCAAAAGGTCACAGGAAGCCAGGCCCATTGAGGTCTACAATGTGAGGTCCACGTGTGTTTGGACTCTCCAGGATGGCTGCCAGGTCTTTAAGAATAAAATCATGTGATATCCGGGCTGAGATTCCCAGTGCTCTGTGGAAAGCCAGCCTGGGCCTAGATCTCAGTTTCCAAGGGCGACTCTCATGCGTGGCCTCCTAACATCCCGACACAATTCACGGCAATACTTCTCTGAGGTCAGTTCCAGAACTCAGTCTCCAAGGGGAATCACACCAGAGTTCAAGCCCAGGTGGACCCAGTCATCTCTTCCCACTGCCACACCACAATTCAAACCAAAACACTGCCACATGGCCCTCATCTTCTTCCATATAGACACTCATCATAACCTCTGGCTGGAGGTTTCCATGAGGGGCACAGCCCAAGACAGTGTCCACAATAAGCTCCCTTGCCTCTCATTTGCCTAATGTCAGGGTGGACTGGACACCCTTCCTGTGGACCTGGAGTGATCAAATAGGCCTGCCTTTAATACTGCTCTACTTCTCCAATTGGAGGCCTACTGACTGCCGGGTATAGATTCTTTGTGTGAACTGGAGTCATGAGAAAACCCAAGCACCTATGGGCTAGCCTCTGCATGGCTTTGAAGGACTCATTTGACACAAAGGATCCCTATTCTCACTTGATGGAGGTCAGGAACCTTACAGAGGAAGGCGAGAGACCTCATCCAGGATGACTGCTTTTGTGCCAGTTTGGCTTTGGATGCACGCATGGGATCTTTCTTTGGATCCACCAGGTGCTGACAATCTAAGCCACAGCCTCACACAGGGCCAAGAGGCTGATTCAGACACATCCCTTTGCAAAGCAATTAAGCAAAGAGCCACAGGTGATGCCCATTCATTTCCATTTGAAAACTGTTTTCTTCAGGCTTCACAAAGGGGTGCCCTGAGGCAAAGGCCTTCCTGACATTCAGGGCCACAGAAGGATAGGTAAGCCAAAGGCCCAAAGCAGGGTTTCCCCAGGGAGACTTTACTGGTCACACTGACATCTGAGTTTTCTGAGATGCTCACCATTCCTTTCAACTATCCAGTACATGGCCATATCACCGAGCTTGGAGGTGGTACATATGTTGGACACAAAACCATGAGCCTATTCTGGAGAGTGGCCAGAATTCAGGAAGAAAACAGGAACTTAGGAAGATAGTAGGTGTTGCCCATCCATAAGGCAAGCCGCAGTCCATTCATGAATTGGGCAGGATGAATGCTGGGAAGCTTTCTACTAGACAGGACACATCCATTGATGCATTCTCTTTTCTAATGTCTACAACCAGGGACACAGTGGGATACACAAACATAGAAACACTCGCCTTGTCAAAAGCCTTACTAGAAACAGTCCACTCCAAACCAAACAAACCGCCTTTCCTACCTATTCTCAGAACATGAGACAAAACCACAAACTCACACCCACACCCACAAAGGCACCTCCTTCCAAGTTGGTCTGTGACTACCCGGAGTGTCATCTGACTGGTGGGCCATACTATGTTCCCCCGAAAGGGCCTGTCCTGTCTCACATCTGGCCTCCTTGGCCAACTCTGTGAAGTTGTCAGGAGCCAGCGGTGAGCCACTACCTGCTTTCTCAGGAAAGGCCCCTCTGCAGAGCTTTCCTGGCATTTGGCAATCCTCACCTCAGAGGGTACCAAGAAAGACTGACTCTGTCCTTGGTAAATCCAAACAAGTGAGCCCACTGGGACTGGGACTGGGACTGGCTCTGGGTGCCTGGCTTCCTGGATCCCAAGTTCAGAGAGTTCCATCACCAAGGAAGTGAGGTGAGGTCACTTCCTTCAGGAACTGAATGAGGTCACTGCCTTGGCAACCACTGTGTCCTAACAGTTGCTTCCAAGGCTCCCATGAGATGGAGGCTGCCCCTCCTTCCTGTGACACTTTCACAAGTTAGAATGGAATATCAACCATAGGCACCAAGGAACAGCTCTCCACACAGGCCTGCTTTGGTCCATCTTGTCTACATGAAGAAGAGAGAGGCTCATTCAGACACATCCCTTCATCCTGACCAGGTTGTTTGCCATGGAAGATGACTTCTGCTCTCTCAGGTCTTTCATAGCTGCCTACATCTTCTCCAGGGATCATTTCTGCATGGACCTTTGAGGTTCTCAGCAGGTGGAAGATCCCCCACATTCCTGTATTGTAAGACCCACTCTGTCCCTGCTCTTCTGTAAAGTTAGATTGAGGGAAGAGTGTATGGTTAGGGTTAAGAACCTGTTTGATGTGGCTTAGGAATCACTCTGCTGGATGAAGAATGGTATTGGGAACCTGCGATATTTATAATAATATAGAGGTGAAATATATGTATGAAAACAGAAATCCAAGTAAGATTTGAAGGCCAGAAGGGCATTAACCCTTGATTGGGGTACTTAGCTTTGAATGACTTTCTGCACAGATGTCTCAGATAAATCGATACACAATGGCATAGGACCTTGTACCTTGGATGATTGAATGTAGAAGAGAACATCCAGTCAAAAAGGGATAGTAGGTAGGATTAGGAAGAGAGTTGGTAAGTTTTGGAAGAAGAGTGAGTATGCAATTTGGACCAAAAGTTCTTTAGCAATAGGGTGTCTGTTAGAGAGTGAATGTAAACGTCAGCACATGTGAAGAGTCAGTCACAATGATGAACTGGGGAACATATGTAGGAAAGCAGATATCAATAGAGACATTAGGAAATCAGGCAAAGTATAAAGTGAGTGAGTGGATTAGACGTTTTCAACAGGGTTGAGGTTGAATATATCATCTTAGGAAGAAACAAATGTGTAGTCACCAATAGCATTGACATTTGAGAGCATTAGGCAACCTGGACAAGGATGTTTTTAGTAATCCATGCTCACTTTCCAATGAGGCTTTGGTGCAATCATAAGTGTGACCTTTGCATTTTGTGTCCAGAATATCACTGTGATAAAATGTATATGTAGATCAGGTGACATGAGTGTTTCTTCCACCATTTCTGGGAGTAATATGTTGAAGACATAAATTAGCCTTTGGGGGTACAAATAGGTGTACCCTGGGTCTATGAATATAGAGATAATGCATGAATAGACCATACTGTGAATAAATAGTATAACAGGTTCCAATTTAAATAATGGATTGCATTGATATCTGAAAATATATAGGAAATCTAATATTGATACACAACCATTCATTCTAACCAGTTATACATCTAATGGTGATATTGGGGTTATGGTTTACCATGAAGGGGGTGTGAGTTTTGCTTCACAAGGGATTATGGAAATGGAAAAGAATGTGTTTGGAAAGAAGTCTCATGAAAAGACCAGTCAAGAAACGTGGAGGAATACATGTGTTCTGAAGCAGGAAGTGATTGAAAGGGAAATAAATGCCTAGAAATTTGTGAATTTGAGGATGAAATACATATCCTATGATGTGCATCAACTGAAGAAATAGTAATGTACCAGTGTTGAATAAAAATGAACGTCAAAATACACAATTATGTCCCATAGGAATCTACTTGCATTCATGTTAAACTGGGTCAGTTACTGTAGAAATATTAGGATTTCAGCACTAGGAAACAAATATGTATTTCAGGTGGATGACTATTTCTGAGAATAATCTTGTGAAAAGTTGATTATAAATCCACATATATGAACATGAATGAATTTAGGGAGTATATAATATGACACATACATTTCATATTTTGAAAAATCTGGAGAGTGTGTATGTGTGCATATATATATATATATATATATATATATATATACACAAAAGAAAAACACACACACAAACACAGACATTAAAGAGTAGAAATATATATGCCAATCGAAATTCATCATGAAATATTTATCATCCACAGATCCAAAAATAAATATTTTACTGAACATGTATTTATGTATCATGTTGTTCAAGTGGGAAGCTCACCTGGAGGTTGAATTTTCAGTTCCAACAGCGTTTAGGAGGAGTGATCTCTTCTCACAGTTTGTATCTGCCAAGTCAGCCACCTCACAAGAATGGACATGGGATAGGAGGTAGGATTCTATATGTGCATGTAAAAATGCATGTTGCTGAATAGGCTACAGAGAAAGGGAGACAGGAATTCACATATTTGTTAACATTCAAAACACATGGAGAACTATTTCTATTAAATTGGACTAGATTTATAACACGTACCCTTTATAATGCCAAAGGCCAATCCAACTATACACCAGGCCTCCTCTGAACTGCCTGTATTTCTATTCTGTTTGAGTTATTTTTCTCCATCATATTAGTATTCGTAGTCACAATCTAGTAGGGTATGGGTTAGTGTCAGGGATTCAGTATTTCGAACGGAAAATAGGAAAATGAATCCAGTGTGTAGGCCAATATGTGCTACAAAAAAATCTTCCCACTCTCATCCAGAACATTGCCTTGACATTACCTTCGCAATAAGTAAGACACAATTTGAGGAGAAGAGTTAGAAATGCTGTGAATACATATGTGGAATGGAAAATTCTCAGGAGTTCACAACCTTGGAGGTGGTAGACTAGTTTCCATGAGTAAGGGACAGGGTAAACACTCCACAAACGTGGAGCTCTGCTGGCCTAAAGACTTTGTGAGAAACTGCCTCTGAGGTTGGGCACTTGAAATGTATGTTGTTGTCAGGAGCTTTAGCTTCCTTTGTAGTGAGACCATCCAACCTGGTCTGCATCTATGTGACCTGGAGGACACGGTTTCTGATTTTCCAATGAACATGAGGCAGAAGTGCTGAATTCTCTCTTTGCAGGTAAACTGTGGCCACTGGGGCCTAAGTGTATCCCTGTGTGGACTGTGAAGCCATTTGGTCATCCTCCACTTTTCATGGTGTTTCTTGCTGCTGCACTGGGAGTTTGGAATTTGCTTCAGGAAATACAAGGAGTTCAACTGGGACACAGTGCTGGAGGGAGTTCTGTCACGTGTGGTGGGTCAAGGTCCTAGGAGAATGCACCAGCCAGGCTTCTATCCCACAGAGCTTGCCCCCTTGACCATAGCAACCTGATTCTGAACATGGCCCTGAAACCTCTCCATATAACAAGATGCCTTTACATAGAAGGGTCTGCTCACTGCACCATGTCAGTCACAAGCCATTTGGAAGCCAATGGCAGATCCACATGGCCCCACCACAGATGTTTTATCACACACCTGCACACCACTGCTCTAGGCCCACTACTCAGCAGGCCCCAACTTACTGGCATCTCTGTTTTACACCATTTTCATGAAACCCAGTCAATCGAGGCACTGTCTGGTACACTCATGATCAGCAACAGGACATCCAAAGGTTCTCCAGTGCCACCTGGTCATGGGAATTTCAAAAATGTCATGGTATTTATCTAGCTAGCCATTTTTAAAGGATGAAGTTGGAGGCACTGTGGGTTTCCATTCCTTCAGGAACCATTAAATGGTGAGGAAGCTCATTTCAACAAAAGCTCTGGAGAACTCTCACAAACAAGGCTTCCCAAAGAGTGGCCAAAAGGTCACAGGAAGCCAAGCCCATTGAGGTCTACAATGTGAGGTCCACGTGTGTTTGGACTCTCCACAATGGCTGCCAGGTCTTTAAGAATAAAATCATGTGATATCCGGGCTGAGATTCCCAGTGCTCTGTGGAAAGCCAGCCTGGGCCTAGATCTTAGTTTCCAAGGGCGACTCTCATGCGTGGCCTCCTAACATCCCGACACAATTCACGGCAATACTTCTCTGAGGTCAGTTCCAGAACTCAGTCTCCAAGGGGAATCACACCAGAGTTCAAGCCCAGGTGGACCCAGTCATCTCTTCCCACTGCCACACCACAATTCAAACCAAAACACTGCCACATGGCCCTCATCTTCTTCCATATAGACACTCATCATAACCTCTGGCTGGAGGTTTCCATGAGGGGCACAGCCCAAGACAGTGTCCACAATAAGCTCCCTTGCCTCTCATTTGCCTAATGTCAGGGTGGACTGGACACCCTTCCTGTGGACCTGGAGTGATCAAATAGGCCTGCCTTTAATACTGCTCTACTTCTCCAATTGGAGGCCTACTGACTGCCGGGTATAGATTCTTTGTGTGAACTGGAGTCATGAGAAAACCCAAGCACCTATGGGCTAGCCTCTGCATGGCTTTGAAGGACTCATTTGACACAAAGGATCCCTATTCTCACTTGATGGAGGTCAGGAACCTTACAGAGGAAGGCGAGAGACCTCATCCACGATGACTGCTTTTGTGCCAGTTTGGCTTTGGATGCACGCATGGGATCTTTCTTTGGATCCACCAGGTGCTGACAATCTAAGCCACAGCCTCACACAGGGCCAAGAGGCTGATTCAGACACATCCCTTTGCAAAGCAATTAAGCAAAGAGCCACAGGTGATGCCCATTCATTTCCATTTGAAAACTGTTTTCTTCAGGCTTCACAAAAAGGTGCCCTGAGGCAAAGGCCTTCCTGACATTCAGGGCCACAAAAGGATAGGTAAGCCAAAGGCCCAAAGCAGGCTTTCTCCAGGGAGACTTTACTGGTCACACTGATATCTGAGTTTTCTGAGATGCTCACCATTCCTTTCAACTACCCAGTACATGGCCATGTCACCTAGCTTGGAGGTGGTACATATCTTGGACACAAAAACATGAGCCTATTCTGGAGAGTGGCCAGAATTCAGGAAGAAAACAGGAACTTAGGAAGATAGTAGGTGTTGCCCATCCATAAGGCAAGCCGCAGTCCATTCATGTATTGGGCAGGATGCATGCTGGGAAGCTTTCTACTAGACAGGACACATCCATTGATGCATTCTCTTTTCTAATGTCTACAACCAGGGACACAGTGGGATACACAAACATAGAAACACTCGCCTTGTCAAAAGCCTTACTAGAAACAGTCCACTCCAAACCAAACAAACCGCCTTTCCTACCTATTCTCAGAACATGAGACAAAACCACAAACTCACACCCACACCCACAAAGGCACCTCCTTCCAAGTTGGTCTGTGACTACCCGGAGTGTCGTCTGACTGCTGGGCCATACTATGTTCCCCCGAAAGGGCCTGTCCTGTCTCACATCTGGCCTCCTTGGCCAACTCTGTGAAGTTGTCAGGAGCCAGCGGTGAGCCACTACCTGCTTTCTCAGGAAAGGCCCCTCTGCAGAGCTTTCCTGGCATTTGGCAATCCTCACCTCAGAGGGTACCAAGAAAGACTGACTCTGTCCTTGGTAAATCCAAACAAGTGAGCCCACTGGGACTGGGACTGGGACTGGCTCTGGGTGCCTGGCTTCCTGGATCCCAAGTTCAGAGAGTTCCATCACCAAGGAAGTGAGGTGAGGTCACTTCCTTCAGGAACTGAATGAGGTCACTGCCTTGGCAACCACTGTGTCCTATCAGTTGCTTCCAAGGCTCCCATGAGATGGAGGCTGCCCCTCCTTCCTGTGACACTTTAACAAGTTAGAATGGAATATCAACCACAGGCACCAAGGAACAGCTCTCCACACAGGCCTGCTTTGGTCCATCTTGTCTACATGAAGAAGAGAGAGGCTCATTCAGACACATCCCTTCATCCTGACCAGGCTGTTTGCCACGGAAGATGACTTCTGCTCTCTCAGGTCCTTCATAGCTGCCTACATCTTCTCCAGGGATCATTTCTGCATGGACCTTTGAGGTTCTCAGCAGGTGGAAGATCCCCCACATTCCTGTATTGTAAGACCCACTCTGTCCCTGCTCTTCTGTAAAGTTAGATTGAGGGAAGAGTGTATGGTTAGGGTTAAGAACCTGTTTGATGTGGCTTAGGAATCACTCTGCTGGATGAAGAATGGTATTGGGAACCTGCGATATTTATAATAATATAGAGGTGAAATATATGTATGAAAACAGAAATCCAAGTAAGATTTGAAGGCCAGAAGGGCATTGGGCCCTTGATTGGGGTACTTAGCTTTGAATGACTTTCTGCACAGATGTCTCAGATAAATCGATACACAATGGCATAGGACCTTGTACCTTGGATGATTGAATGTAGAAGAGAACATCCAGTCAAAAAGGGATAGTAGGTAGGATTAGGAAGATAGTTGGTAAGTTTTGGAAGAAGAGTGAGTATGCAATTTGGACCAAAAGTTCTTTAGCAATAGGGTGTCGGTTAGAGAGTGAATGTAAACGTCAGCACATGTGAAGAGTCAGTCACAATGATGAACTGGGGAACATATGTAGGAAAGCAGATATCAATAGAGACATTAGGAAATCAGGCAAAGTATAAAGTGAGTGAGTGGATTAGACGTTTTCAACAGGGTTGAGGTTGAATATATCATCTTAGGAAGAAACAAATGTGTAGTCACCAATAGCATTGACATTTGAGAGCATTAGGCAACCTGGACAAGGATGTCTTTAGTAATCCATGCTCACTTTCCAATGAGGCTTTGGTGCAATCATAAGCGTGACCTTTGCATTTTGTGTCCAGAATATCACTGAGATAAAATGTATATGTAGATCAGGTGACATGAGTGTTTCTTCCACCATTTCTGGGAGTAATATGTTGAAGACATATAAATTAGCCTTTGGGGGTACAAATAGGTGTACCCTGGGTCTATGAATATAGAGATAATGCATGAATAGACCATACTGTGAATAAATAGTATAACAGGTTCCAATTTAAATAATGGATTGCATTGATATCTGAAAATATATAGGAAATCTAATATTGATACACAACCATTCATTCTAACCAGTTATACATCTAATGGTGATATTGGGGTTATGGTTTACCATGAAGGGGGTGTGAGTTTTGCTTCACAAGGGATTATGGAAATGGAAAAGAATGTGTTTGGAAAGAAGTCTCATGAAAAGACCAGTCAAGAAACGTGGAGGAATACATGTGTTCTGAAGTAGGAAGTGATTGAAAGGGAAATAAATGCCTAGAAATCTGTGAACTTGAGGATGAAATACATATCCTATGATGTGCATCAACTGAAGAAATAGTAATGTACCAGTGTTGAATAAAAATGAACATCAAAATACACATCATGTCCCATAGGAATCTACTTGCATTCATGTTAAACTGGGTCAGTTACTGTAGAAATATTAGGATTTCAGCACCAGGAAACAAATATGTATTTCAGGTGGATGACTATTTCTGAGAATAATCTTGTGAAAAGTTGATTATAAATCCACATATATGAACATGAATGAATTTAGGGAGTATATAATATGACACATACATTTCATATTTTGAAAAATCTGGAGAGTGTGTGTATGTGTGTGTGTGTGTGTATATATATATATATATATATATATATATATATATATATACACACAAAAGAAAAACACACACACAAACACAGACATTAAAGAGTAGAAATATATATGCCAATCGAAATTCATCATGAAATATTTATCATCCACAGATCCAAAAATATTTATTTTACTGAACATATATTTATGTATCATGTTGTTCAAGTGGGAAGCTCACCTGGAGGTTGAATTTTCAGTTCCAACAGCGTTTAGGAGGAGTGATCTCTTCTCACAGTTTGTATCTGCCAAGTCAGCCACCTCACAAGAATGGACGTGGGATAGGAGGTAGGATTCTATATGGGCATGTAAAAATGCATGATGCTGAATAGGCTACAGAGAAAGGGAGACAGGAATTCACATATTTGTTAACATTCAAAACACATGGAGAACTATTTCTATTAAATTGGACTAGATTTATAACACCTACCCTTTATAATGCCAAAGGCCAGTCCAACTATACACCAGGCCTCCTCTGAACTGCCTGTATTTCTATTCTGTTTGAGTTATTTTTCTCCATCATATTAGTATTCGTAGTCACAATCTAGTAGGGTATGGGTTAGTGTCAGGGATTCAGTATTTCGAACGGAAAATAGGAAAATGAATCCAATGTGTAGGCCAATATGTGCTACAAAAAAATCTTCCCACTCTCATCCAGAACATTGCCTTGACATTACCTTCGCAATAAGTAAGACACAATTTGAGGAGAAGAGTTAGAAATGCTGTGAATACATATGTGGAATGGAAAATGCTCAGGAGTTCACAACCTTGGAGGTGGTAGACTAGTTTCCATGAGTAAGGGACAGGGTAAACACTCCACAAACGTGGAGCTCTGCTGGCCTAAAGACTTCGTGAGAAACTCCTTCTGAGGTTGGGCACTTGAAATATATGTTGTTGTCAGGAGCTTTAGCTTCCTTTGTAGTGAGACCATCAAACCAGGTCTGCATCTATGTGACCTGGAGGACACGGTTTCTGATTTTCCAATGAACATGAGGCAGAAGTGCTGAATTCTCTCTTTGCAGGTAAACTGTGGCCACTGGGGTCTAAGTGTCTCCCTGTGTGGACTGTGAAGCCATTTGGTCATCCTCCAATTTTTGTGGTGTTTCTTGCTGCTGCACTGGGAGTTTGGAATTTGCTTCAGGAAATACAAGGAGTTCAACTGGGACACAGTGCTGGAGGGAGTTCTGTCACGTGTGGTGGGTCAAGGTCCTAGGAGAATGCACCAGCCAGGCTTCTATCCCACAGAGCTTGCCCCCTTGACCATAGCAACCTGATTCTGAACACTGCCCTGAAACCTCTCCATATAACAAGATGCCTTTACATAGAAGGGTCTGCTCACTGCACCATGTCAGTCACAAGCCATTTGGAAGCCAATGGCAGATCCACATGGCCCCACCACAGATGTTTTATCACACACCTGCACACCACTGCTCTAGGCCCACTACTCAGCAGGCCCCAACTTACTGGCATCTCTGTTTTACACCATTTTCATGAAACCCAGTCAATCGAGGCACTGTCTGGTACACTCATGATCAGCAACAGGACATCCAAAGGTTCTCCAGTGCCACCTGGTCATGGGAATTTCAAAAATGTCATGGTATTTATCTAGCTAGCCATTTTTAAAGGATGAAGTTGGAGGCACTGTGGGTTTCCATTCCTTCAGGAACCATTAAATGGTGAGGAAGCTCATTTCAACGAAAGCTCTGGAGAACTCTCACAAACAAGGCTTCCCAAAGAGTGGCCAAAAGGTCACAGGAAGCCAGGCCCATTGAGGTCTACAATGTGAGGTCCACGTGTGTTTGGACTCTCCACGATGGCTGCCAGGTCTTTAAGAATAAAATCATGTGATATCCGGGCTGAGATTCCCAGTGCTCTGTGGAAAGCCAGCCTGGGCCTAGATCTCAGTTTCCAAGGGCGACTCTCATGCGTGGCCTCCTAACATCCCGACACAATTCACGGCAATACTTCTCTGAGGTCAGTTCCAGAACTCAGTCTCCAAGGGGAATCACACCAGAGTTCAAGCCCAGGTGGACCCAGTCATCTCTTCCCACTGCCACACCACAATTCAAACCAAAACACTGCCACATGGCCCTCATCTTCTTCCATATAGACACTCATCATAACCTCTGGCTGGAGGTTTCCATGAGGGGCACAGCCCAAGACAGTGTCCACAATAAGCTCCCTTGCCTCTCATTTGCCTAATGTCAGGGTGGACTGGACACCCTTCCTGTGGACCTGGAGTGATCAAATAGGCCTGCCTTTAATACTGCTCTACTTCTCCAATTGGAGGCCTACTGACTGCCGGGTATAGATTCTTTGTGTGAACTGGAGTCATGAGAAAACCCAAGCACCTATGGGCTAGCCTCTGCATGGCTTTGAAGGACTCATTTGACACAAAGGATCCCTATTCTCACTTGATGGAGGTCAGGAACCTTACAGAGGAAGGCGAGAGACCTCATCCACGATGACTGCTTTTGTGCCAGTTTGGCTTTGGATGCACGCATGGGATCTTTCTTTGGATCCACCAGGTGCTGACAATCTAAGCCACAGCCTCACACAGGGCCAAGAGGCTGATTCAGACACATCCCTTTGCAAAGCAATTAAGCAAAGAGCCACAGGTGATGCCCATTCATTTCCATTTGAAAACTGTTTTCTTCAGGCTTCACAAAGGGGTGCCCTGAGGCAAAGGCCTTCCTGACATTCAGGGCCACAGAAGGATAGGTAAGCCAAAGGCCCAAAGCAGGGTTTCTCCAGGGAGACCTTACTGGTCACACTGATATCTGAGTTTTCTGAGATGCTCACCATTCCTTTCAACTATCCAGTACATGGCCATGTCACCGAGCTTGGAGGTGGTACATATGTTGGACACAAAAACATGAGCCTATTCTGGAGAGTGGCCAGAATTCAGGAAGAAAACAGGAACTTAGGAAGATAGTAGGTGTTGCCCATCCATAAGGCAAGCCGCAGTCCATTCATGAATTGGGCAGGATGAATGCTGGGAAGCTTTCTACTAGACAGGACACATCCATTGATGCATTCTCTTTTCTAATGTCTACAACCAGGGACACAGTGGGATACACAAACATAGAAACACTCGCCTTGTCAAAAGCCTTACTAGAAACAGTCCACTCCAAACCAAACAAACCGCCTTTCCTACCTATTCTCAGAACATGAGACAAAACCACAAACTCACACCCACACCCACAAAGGCACCTCCTTCCAAGTTGGTCTGTGACTACCCGGAGTGTCGTCTGACTGGTGGGCCATACTATGTTCCCCCGAAAGGCCCTGTCCTGTCTCACATCTGGCCTCCTTGGCCAACTCTGTGAAGTTGTCAGGAGCCAGCGGTGAGCCACTACCTGCTTTCTCAGGAAAGGCCCCTCTGCAGAGCTTTCCTGGCATTTGGCAATCCTCACCTCAGAGGGTACCAAGAAAGACTGACTCTGTCCTTGGTAAATCCAAACAAGTGAGCCCACTGGGACTGGGACTGGGACTAGCTCTGGGTGCCTGGCTTCCTGGATCCCAAGTTCAGAGAGTTCCATCACCAAGGAAGTGAGGTGAGGTCACTTCCTTCAGGAACTGAATGAGGTCACTGCCTTGGCAACCACTGTGTCCTAACAGTTGCTTCCAAGGCTCCCATGAGATGGAGGCTGCCCCTCCTTCCTGTGACACTTTCACAAGTTAGAATGGAATATCAACCATAGGCACCAAGGAACAGCTCTCCACACAGGCCTGCTTTGGTCCATCTTGTCTACATGAAGAAGAGAGAGGCTCATTCAGACACATCCCTTCATCCTGACCAGGTTGTTTGCCACGGAAGATGACTTCTGCTCTCTCAGGTCCTTCATAGCTGCCTACATCTTCTCCAGGGATCATTTCTGCATGGACCTTTGAGGTTCTCAGCAGGTGGAAGATCCCCCACATTCCTGTATTGTAAGACCCACTCTGTCCCTGCTCTTCTGTAAAGTTAGATTGAGGGAAGAGTGTATGGTTAGGGTTAAGAACCTGTTTGATGTGGCTTAGGAATCACTCTGCTGGATGAAGAATGGTATTGGGAACCTGCGATATTTATAATAATATAGAGGTGAAATATATGTATGAAAACAGAAATCCAAGTAAGATTTGAAGGCCAGAAGGGCATTGGGCCCTTGATTGGGGTACTTAGCTTTGAATGACTATCTGCACAGATGTCTCAGATAAATCGATACACAATGGCATAGGACCTTGGACCTTGGATGATTGAATGTAGAAGAGAACATCCAGTCAAAAAGGGATAGTAGGTAGGATTAGGAAGAGAGTTGGTAAGTTTTGGAAGAAGAGTGAGTATGCAATTTGGACCAAAAGTTCTTTAGCAATAGGGTGTCGGTTAGAGAGTGAATGTAAACGTCAGCACATGTGAAGAGTCAGTCACAATGATGAACTGGGGAACATATGTAGGAAAGCAGATATCAATAGAGACATTAGGAAATCAGGCAAAGTATAAAGTGAGTGAGTGGATTAGATGTTTTCAACAGGGTTGAGGTTGAATATATCATCTTAGGAAGAAACAAATGTGTAGTCACCAATAGCATTGACATTTGAGAGCATTAGGCAACCTGGACAAGGATGTTTTTAGTAATCCATGCTCACTTTCCAATGAGGCTTTGGTGCAATCATAAGCGTGACCTTTGCATTTTGTGTCCAGAATATCACTGAGATAAAATGTATATGTAGATCAGGTGACATGAGTGTTTCTTCCACCATTTCTGGGAGTAATATGTTGAAGACATATAAATTAGCCTTTGGGGGTACAAATAGGTGTACCCTGGGTCTATGAATATAGAGATAATGCATGAATAGACCATACTGTGAATAAATAGTATAACAGGTTCCAATTTAAATAATGGATTGCATTGATATCTGAAAATATATAGGAAATCTAATATTGATACACAACCATTCATTCTAACCAGTTATACATCTAATGGTGATATTGGGGTTATGGTTTACCATGAAGGGGGTGTGAGTTTCGCTTCACAAGGGATTATGGAAATGGAAAAGAATGTGTTTGGAAAGAAGTCTCATGAAAAGACCAGTCAAGAAACGTGGAGGAATACATGTGTTCTGAAGCAGGAAGTGATTGAAAGGGAAATAAATGCCTAGAAATCTGTGAACTTGAGGATGAAATACATATCCTATGATGTGCATCAACTGAAGAAATAGTAATGTACCAGTGTTGAATAAAAATGAACATCAAAATACACATCATGTCCCATAGGAATCTACTTGCATTCATGTTAAACTGGGTCAGTTACTGTAGAAATATTAGGATTTCAGCACCAGGAAACAAATATGTATTTCAGGTGGATGACTATTTCTGAGAATAATCTTGTGAAAAGTTGATTATAAATCCACATATATGAACATGAATGAATTTAGGGAGTATATAATATGACACATACATTTCATATTTTGAAAAATCTGGAGAGTGTGTGTATGTGTGTGTGTGTGTATATATATATATATATATATATATACACACAAAAGAAAAACACACACACAAACACAGACATTAAAGAGTAGAAATATATATGCCAATCGAAATTCATCATGAAATATTTATCATCCACAGATCCAAAAATATTTATTTTACTGAACATGTATTTATGTATCATGTTGTTCAAGTGGGAAGCTCACCTGGAGGTTGAATTTTCAGTTCCAACAGCGTTTAGGAGGAGTGATCTCTTCTCACAGTTTGTATCTGCCAAGTCAGCCACCTCACAAGAATGGACGTGGGATAGGAGGTAGGATTCTATATGTGCATGTAAAAATGCATGATCCTGAATAGGCTACAGAGAAAGGGAGACAGGAATTCACATATTTGTTAACATTCAAAACATATGGAGAACTATTTCTATTAAATTGGACTAGATTTATAACACCTACCCTTTATAATGCCAAAGGCCAGTCCAACTATACACCAGGCCTGCTCTGAACTGCCTGTATTTCTATTCTGTTTGAGTTATTTTTCTCCATCATATTAGTATTCGTAGTCACAATCTAGTAGGGTATGGGTTAGTGTCAGGGATTCAGTATTTCGAACGGAAAATAGGAAAATGAATCCAATGTGTAGGCCAATATGTGCTACAAAAAAATCTTCCCACTCTCATCCAGAACATTGCCTTGACATTACCTTCGCAATAAGTAAGACACAATTTGAGGAGAAGAGTTAGAAATGCTGTGAATACATATGTGGAATGGAAAATGCTCAGGAGTTCACAACCTTGGAGGTGGTAGACTAGTTTCCATGAGTAAGGGACAGGGTAAACACTCCACAAACGTGGAGCTCTGCTGGCCTAAAGACTTCGTGAGAAACTCCTTCTGAGGTTGGGCACTTGAAATATATGTTGTTGTCAGGAGCTTTAGCTTCCTTTGTAGTGAGACCATCAAACCAGGTCTGCATCTATGTGACCTGGAGGACACGGTTTCTGATTTTCCAATGAACATGAGGCAGAAGTGCTGAATTCTCTCTTTGCAGGTAAACTGTGGCCACTGGGGTCTAAGTGTCTCCCTGTGTGGACTGTGAAGCCATTTGGTCATCCTCCAATTTTTGTGGTGTTTCTTGCTGCTGCACTGGGAGTTTGGAATTTGCTTCAGGAAATACAAGGAGTTCAACTGGGACACAGTGCTGGAGGGAGTTCTGTCACGTGTGGTGGGTCAAGGTCCTAGGAGAATGCACCAGCCAGGCTTCTATCCCACAGAGCTTGCCCCCTTGACCATAGCAACCTGATTCTGAACACTGCCCTGAAACCTCTCCATATAACAAGATGCCTTTACATAGAAGGGTCTGCTCACTGCACCATGTCAGTCACAAGCCATTTGGAAGCCAATGGCAGATCCACATGGCCCCACCACAGATGTTTTATCACACACCTGCACACCACTGCTCTAGGCCCACTACTCAGCAGGCCCCAACTTACTGGCATCTCTGTTTTACACCATTTTCATGAAACCCAGTCAATCGAGGCACTGTCTGGTACACTCATGATCAGCAACAGGACATCCAAAGGTTCTCCAGTGCCACCTGGTCATGGGAATTTCAAAAATGTCATGGTATTTATCTAGCTAGCCATTTTTAAAGGATGAAGTTGGAGGCACTGTGGGTTTCCATTCCTTCAGGAACCATTAAATGGTGAGGAAGCTCATTTCAACGAAAGCTCTGGAGAACTCTCACAAACAAGGCTTCCCAAAGAGTGGCCAAAAGGTCACAGGAAGCCAGGCCCATTGAGGTCTACAATGTGAGGTCCACGTGTGTTTGGACTCTCCACGATGGCTGCCAGGTCTTTAAGAATAAAATCATGTGATATCCGGGCTGAGATTCCCAGTGCTCTGTGGAAAGCCAGCCTGGGCCTAGATCTCAGTTTCCAAGGGCGACTCTCATGCGTGGCCTCCTAACATCCCGACACAATTCACGGCAATACTTCTCTGAGGTCAGTTCCAGAACTCAGTCTCCAAGGGGAATCACACCAGAGTTCAAGCCCAGGTGGACCCAGTCATCTCTTCCCACTGCCACACCACAATTCAAACCAAAACACTGCCACATGGCCCTCATCTTCTTCCATATAGACACTCATCATAACCTCTGGCTGGAGGTTTCCATGAGGGGCACAGCCCAAGACAGTGTCCACAATAAGCTCCCTTGCCTCTCATTTGCCTAATGTCAGGGTGGACTGGACACCCTTCCTGTGGACCTGGAGTGATCAAATAGGCCTGCCTTTAATACTGCTCTACTTCTCCAATTGGAGGCCTACTGACTGCCGGGTATAGATTCTTTGTGTGAACTGGAGTCATGAGAAAACCCAAGCACCTATGGGCTAGCCTCTGCATGGCTTTGAAGGACTCATTTGACACAAAGGATCCCTATTCTCACTTGATGGAGGTCAGGAACCTTACAGAGGAAGGCGAGAGACCTCATCCACGATGACTGCTTTTGTGCCAGTTTGGCTTTGGATGCACGCATGGGATCTTTCTTTGGATCCACCAGGTGCTGACAATCTAAGCCACAGCCTCACACAGGGCCAAGAGGCTGATTCAGACACATCCCTTTGCAAAGCAATTAAGCAAAGAGCCACAGGTGATGCCCATTCATTTCCATTTGAAAACTGTTTTCTTCAGGCTTCACAAAGGGGTGCCCTGAGGCAAAGGCCTTCCTGACATTCAGGGCCACAGAAGGATAGGTAAGCCAAAGGCCCAAAGCAGGGTTTCTCCAGGGAGACCTTACTGGTCACACTGATATCTGAGTTTTCTGAGATGCTCACCATTCCTTTCAACTATCCAGTACATGGCCATGTCACCGAGCTTGGAGGTGGTACATATGTTGGACACAAAAACATGAGCCTATTCTGGAGAGTGGCCAGAATTCAGGAAGAAAACAGGAACTTAGGAAGATAGTAGGTGTTGCCCATCCATAAGGCAAGCCGCAGTCCATTCATGAATTGGGCAGGATGAATGCTGGGAAGCTTTCTACTAGACAGGACACATCCATTGATGCATTCTCTTTTCTAATGTCTACAACCAGGGACACAGTGGGATACACAAACATAGAAACACTCGCCTTGTCAAAAGCCTTACTAGAAACAGTCCACTCCAAACCAAACAAACCGCCTTTCCTACCTATTCTCAGAACATGAGACAAAACCACAAACTCACACCCACACCCACAAAGGCACCTCCTTCCAAGTTGGTCTGTGACTACCCGGAGTGTCGTCTGACTGGTGGGCCATACTATGTTCCCCCGAAAGGCCCTGTCCTGTCTCACATCTGGCCTCCTTGGCCAACTCTGTGAAGTTGTCAGGAGCCAGCGGTGAGCCACTACCTGCTTTCTCAGGAAAGGCCCCTCTGCAGAGCTTTCCTGGCATTTGGCAATCCTCACCTCAGAGGGTACCAAGAAAGACTGACTCTGTCCTTGGTAAATCCAAACAAGTGAGCCCACTGGGACTGGGACTGGGACTGGCTCTGGGTGCCTGGCTTCCTGGATCCCAAGTTCAGAGAGTTCCATCACCAAGGAAGTGAGGTGAGGTCACTTCCTTCAGGAACTGAATGAGGTCACTGCCTTGGCAACCACTGTGTCCTATCAGTTGCTTCCAAGGCTCCCATGAGATGGAGGCTGCCCCTCCTTCCTGTGACACTTTCACAAGTTAGAATGGAATATCAACCACAGGCACCAAGGAACAGCTCTCCACACAGGCCTGCTTTGGTCCATCTTGTCTACATTAAGAACAGACAGGCTCATTCAGACACATCCCTTCATCCTGACCAGGTTGTTTGCCATGGAAGATGACTTCTGCTCTCTCAGGTCCTTCATAGCTGCCTACATCTTCTCCAGGGATCATTTCTGCATGGACCTTTGAGGTTCTCAGCAGGTGGAAGATCCCCCACATTCCTGTATTGTAAGACCCACTCTGTCCCTGCTCTTCTGTAAAGTTAGATTGAGGGAAGAGTGTATGGTTAGGGTTAAGAACCTGTTTGATGTGGCTTAGGAATCACTCTGCTGGATGAAGAATGGTATTGGGAACCTGCGATATTTATAATAATATAGAGGTGAAATATATGTATGAAAACAGAAATCCAAGTAAGATTTGAAGGCCAGAAGGGCATTGGGCCCTTGATTGGGGTACTTAGCTTTGAATGACTTTCTGCACAGATGTCTCAGATAAATCGATACACAATGGCATAGGACCTTGTACCTTGGATGATTGAATGTAGAAGAGAACATCCAGTCAAAAAGGGATAGTAGGTAGGATTAGGAAGATAGTTGGTAAGTTTTGGAAGAAGAGTGAGTATGCAATTTGGACCAAAAGTTCTTTAGCTATAGGGTGTCGGTTAGAGAGTGAATGTAAACGTCAGCACATGTGAAGAGTCAGTCACAATGATGAACTGGGGAACATATGTAGGAAAGCAGATATCAGTAGAGACATTAGGAAATCAGGCAAAGTATAAAGTGAGTGAGTGGATTAGACGATTTCAACAGGGTTGAGGTTGAATATATCATCTTAGGAAGAAACAAATGTGTAGTCACCAATAGCATTGACATTTGAGAGCATTAGGCAACCTGGACAAGGATGTTTTTAGTAATCCATGCTCACTTTCCAATGAGGCTTTGGTGCAATCATAAGCGTGACCTTTGCATTTTGTGTCCAGAATATCACTGAGATAAAATGTATATGTAGATCAGGTGACATGAGTGTTTCTTCCACCATTTCTGGGAGTAATATGTTGAAGACATATAAATTAGCCTTTGGGGGTACAAATAGGTGTACCCTGGGTCTATGCATATAGAGATAATGCATGAATAGTCCATACTGTGAATAAATAGTATAACAGGTTCCAATTTAAATAATGGATTGCATTGATATCTGAAAATATATAGGAAATCTAATATTGATACACAACCATTCATTCTAACCAGTTATACATCTAATGGTGATATTGGGGTTATGGTTTACCATGAAGGGGGTGTGAGTTTTGCTTCACAAGGGATTATGGAAATGGAAAAGAATGTGTTTGGAAAGAAGTCTCATGAAAAGACCAGTCAAGAAACGTGGAGGAATACATGTGTTCTGAAGCAGGAAGTGATTGAAAGGGAAATAAATGCCTAGAAATCTGTGAACTTGAGGATGAAATACATATCCTATGATGTGCATCAACTGAAGAAATAGTAATGTACCAGTGTTGAATAAAAATGAACATCAAAATACACAATTATGTCCCATAGGAATCTACTTGCATTCATGTTAAACTGGGTCAGTTACTGTAGAAATATTAGGATTTCAGCACTAGGAAACAAATATGTATTTCAGGTGGATGACTATTTCTGAGAATAATCTTGTGAAAAGTTGATTATAAATCCACATATATGAACATGAATGAATTTAGGGAGTATATAATATGACACATACATTTCATATTTTGAAAAATCTGGAGAGTGTGTGTATGTGTGTGTGTGTGTGTATATATATATATATATATATATGTATATATATATATATATACATATATATATATATATATATACACACACAAAAGAAAAACACACACACCAACACAGACATTAAAGAGTAGAAATATATATGCCAATCGAAATTCATCATGAAATATTTATCATCCACAGATCCAAAAATATTTATTTTACTGAACATGTATTTATGTAT